>NW_022900947.1:44987355-45077485 GCF_012274545.1 Fukomys damarensis | reverse complement strand
TTTTTTTTTTTGGCATACTAATCCAACTTCACCAGATGCATTTTTATATTGCTGCAAAATCTTGGGATGAAACTGACTCCCTACCTCATACTATTGTTGCCATAGCTAATTTCTGAGCTTCTATCCAGAGAAATATTTTTTGCCTTGTAATTAACAAATCCAAAGTATAATTTTAACTTTCTCTGGAACCATTTCCAGTATGTGATACCATTCTTACGTATTTCATGCTTTTTTTCACTCATATTTTTAAAATACAAGTTGGCCAGTAATTAAAAGGAACAGTAAAAAAGCTAATGTTTTCTGTATACAATAATGCTTAATATATTTAAAGAGAAATTTTTTCATTTATCTACCTTGATATAGTCTTTATAATAAATTATATCAATTATACTTGTCATTAGACTTTTTATTATCCTTTCATCCCAGCAAATAAATAAAGGCAAATTAATGAGTTCGCTGGTTTGACAGAAGCTCACAAATTTGGGAGTGAACCAGAAATAAAAGAACAAACAAATCAAAATCAACAAAAAAGATGGGTGAGACAAAGATAAAGTAATGTGTGTAAAGGTAATGAAATATGTCCTGAAGTAAGACTAAAATTTCTTTGAATACATATGGAAAAATAAATAAATGAATGAAAAGGAGACAATGATGTACAAAGAGCAAAGTAGGTCAATTCAAGGACGGTAGCAGTGAACGGGTGTGAGAATGAGGCACTTGGTCAAAACATTCAATGCAGAGACGAGAAAATGACAAACACAAGAATTGGGGACGACGACCAATGTTGCTACCTTTAAGTGTCAGATTCACAGTGCCGCTGTCCATCTTAAAACAAAACAAAACAAAACAAAACAAAAATACACTTAATCATGCAATGTGCATGCTTAATTACACTAGTTATAGCACTTCCAGGATAAATATCTATAATTGGGGCTCAAGGTGTAGGGAAAGTGGGAAGGGTAGGGGAAAGGGAAAAGGAAAAGAATATGAGAAAATGAAAAAATGGAAATAAAGTGTTTGTAAATGGGGAGGAGAGGAGTGGGTGAACGGACAAGGGGAAAAAATGAGAACTAAGACCTGTCATATAAAGGTACAACATCACAATAATGAATGTAACTGTACTGTATATCTAAAATGTACCAATAAATTCAGTAAAAGAAAAAATATATAATTAGAAGAATTATATCATTGTAGTATTTTATTTTATTCAATGACAGTTTACTAAAATAATATATGTTAAAACATGTTCATAATTATGTAAAATGTAAGACTGCTGAGTTTTTTTCCATAAAATTATTAATTCAATTTAAAATTTGACATGTACAGTAGAATTTGGATTTTCATATAGCTTTGACTGACTGAAGAAAATTATATTGTTTATCTGGTCACATTGATGCTTAATTCAGACCTAGTATGTAATAAAGAAAATGAACACCTCTTCTCCCAAACTCTCATTCTCAAAGTCCACATCAAGAAATAATAATGACTAATATTTTTGGATGAAGAAATGTATCCTTTTCAATAAACAATAGTTACATTGTCAGACGTTGCTTCCACTCCGAAACATTCTGTACACATATTGTTGGAATGTCACTCCAATTGCATGCACTAAATGACCATAACTTAAAAGCATTCCTTAAACAGTGAAAGTAACACAAATTTCTCCCGTTTCTCCTTGATCTTTAAATTATGCTTTAATATGCTTTTGTTCAAAACATAGCATGAATATACATAGCTTTCTCCCAAAATTTTGTCCAAGTCACAAAGTGACTAAGACTTCTAGGACTTCTAAGTGCTCTTAAGACTTTTTAAAACCAGTGTCCATTCATAACTTTATTTTTCTTTGTGTGATAAAACACTTACATTAATTGAAGAAGTGATGCAGCTTTCCTACTTAGTGCAAAAATCTTTCGAAAATCATCTTGGAATCCTTAAGAGATAGCAAGTCACTCCCAACATTCCTTTTCTATAACATCTGAGTTACAGATTTTTATCTGCAACTCTTGGGACCCAACTGTCCCAGTTCCACTGAAAAATATATGATGACTTGTCATGGCTCAGAGACACTATCTCTGGCAAGTCTCTGGCTTCTGCTTTTTCTCAGAAACTCTGTACCCCTGATACTATCTGAACATTCATTGATTTGGTGTAATGTCATCCCTAACATAACAAAACAGGAGACAAGAATAACTGGGCATCGACCTCAGGTAAAGCGATGTCTTAATCCTAACACCTGCTTACAAACATGAAAAGATTGTAGACAAGGTGACACAGCATAACTTCTCTCACACATTTTGTTGATTTGGAGCTACCATATCAAAATCATTTTTCCAACGACAAAGCACCTCTGCCTAGATATTGAAAATAGCATTTATCTAAACAATAACAACTAAAAATTCCTATTCATCTTTCATTTTTATATTATTGGAGATTCTGAGTAGGCGAATGGATGAAAGAAAAGGTGGCAGTGAAGTCTATCAGGTAGTCAGAGTCAAGATACCGATGTGAGAAGACAGAAGGGCAAGGAGACAGCAGTGAGGCCAAGGACTGAGGAAAGGCTGGCATCATCAGGAGACTGCATGAATCTAGGAAGGTAGAAAACTGCATAACTTATTGAAGTTGTAGGATTCAGAATTCATACTATCAAAAAAGAGATTTACACATGTAAGGCAAGGTATTTGATTAGACTGGGTGATGCAGTTATGAATGTATCTCCACAGGTTTATATGTTGAAGTAAATTTATGTACTTATAACTATATATGCATGTATTTCTACATCCATGTCTATATTTATATCTACATTTTATCTGCATTTATAGTGTGAAATACAGATGAGGGTGCAGATTTCTTAGCATTGTTATCTAGAAGGCCAGGAGTTCTGATAATCTCTGTGGCAATAAGAACATCAAGCACAGGGATCTTGGTCTCTAAATACCATCCTCTACTTAATGGAGATAAATCTTCATCAAGTAATGATTGATGGCAATTTCTTTCTTTCTTTTTTTTTTAACCAGGGATCAAATGGGTCCTTGTCTTTGGGAGGATGAGCTAAACCACAGGCGATTGACGGAAATTTCAAGCTCAAATTAGGGAATGTAAAAAATGAGACTGGACTTTGATTTTATTGACATAAATTGAAGAGATTCTCAAGTGTATAGACATCCTGAAAGGATACAGCAGTCTATTTCGAAGGGCTCTCACTTTCTAAATCTAAGGAAGTCTGAACATAAAAAAAAAAAATGTTTTACATCACATGAGATAAAATAGTAATCCATGCATACTTGTTTTGTCATCAGCCTAATAAAACTACTATCTCTCTCTCTGCAGTTTAGGCTGAACAGTTGAATTGTGTTTATAAAATAAATGTTTTTCTAAACTTAGAATCTTGTGATTAAGACCCTCTGTGTGAGAAGCATTCACCTGAACTCACCTTTCGCTCATCCTAATGGTTGAGAATTTGAGCAACCGATGTAAGTAACTAACTTCCCTGCTCTGTCATGAGTAATAAAATCTTTACCTTGACTTCTGCCAGTATCTAGGAAACTGTGACAAGACAATGTGATACTTCCAAGCAAGATAAATTCCAGACCTTTCTTGGTTCTCTACATATATATGCAGTGATTGGCGAAGCAGTGGTCACACCATTGCAGTGAAGTATCATAAACTGGAAAATCTGGGAGAAGATTCTCTGACAGTTTCATGGCAACACTTCTGAAACTGTGACTTCCCTGAAATCTTTGTTCTAGTTTAAGACTGTGCCAAAATACAATCATGCATGAAAACATTTCCATTTACTTGAAAACAAGAAATTTTAATTCCTAAATTTTTAATTACATAAAATTTGTTGAAAATTAATTTGAATTTTGAATTATTATTTCCTTGGTCTAAATTTGCTTTCTGAATCAAGCAAAGGAGAACCAAATCACTAATATAACAGATCTGATGGAGTCCATAATATATACATACTTACCAACTTGTCATTTATTTTTTCAGAACTAATGAACTTACTACCACTTTAAGCATAATGATTATCAAGAAGACTTGTAAATGTTAGTGAGCAACTGGGAATTCATTCACCTTTTTAAAAAATGCAGTATCACTTTTTAAAAAAAACTTTGCAGCAAAACATTTATTGATATATTTTAGATCTACATAGTGATAACATTCATTATAGGAAGTTTGTATCTGTGCCTGATATAATTGCTTCCCCCTCGTTCAACCCTCCTTCTCTTCCTTATATATGAAAGCTTTAAAGTAAAGCTTTATAGTATCTTATTGCATACAGCTCTATGCAATAAGATACAATTAGGTGAAGAATACATTCTCTTCTCTAATGACCCCTCTTTGTAATGACTACACAATGTACTGGCGTAGACACATAAATTCACACCTTAATTTTTTGTGTTTTTTTTGCAATTTTGGGGATCAAACTCAGAACTTTGAGCTTGCAAGGCAGGTGTGGTGCCACTAAGCTAAATCCCTGGCTTATCTTAATTGGTTTTAAGTAAGAAAAATGTTGTGTTCAGGAAATACATACTAAACCTAAACATAAAATATTAAAATCTAACTGATTTCATTTAAGTGAAATATCCTAAGTGACTATAAAATAAGTATAAATATGAAATCTGAAGGCAGGTTATTTAAAAAATACAATCATGCATGAAAACATTTCCATTTACTTGAAAACAAGAAATTTTAATTCCTAAATTTTTAATTACATAAAATTTGTTGAAAATTAATTTGAATTTTGAATTATTATTTCCTTGGTCTAAATTTGCTTTCTGTATCAAGCAAAGGAGAACCAGATCACTAATATAACAGATCTCATGGAGTCCATAATATATACATACTTACCAACTTGTCATTTATTTTTTCAGAACTAATGAACTTACTACCACTTTAAGCATAATGATTATCAAGAAGACTTGTAAATGTTAGTGAGCAACTGGGAATTCACCTTTTTAAAAAATGCAGTATCACTTTTTTAAAAAAACTTTGCAGCAAAACATTTATTGATATATTTTAGATCTACATAGTGATAACATTCATTATAGGAAGTTTGTATCTGTGCCTGATATAATTGCTTCCCCCTCGTTCAACCCTCCTTCTCTTCCTTATATATGAAAGCTTTAAAGTAAGATGAGGGTGCAGATTTCTTAGCATTGTTATCTAGAAGGCCAGGAGTTCTGATAATCTCTGTGGCAATAAGAACATCAAGCACAGGGATCTTGGTCTCTAAATACCATCCTCTACTTAATGGAGATAAATCTTCATCAAGTAATGATTGATGGCAATTTCTTTCTTTCTTTTTTTTTTAACCAGGGATCAAATGGGTCCTTGTCTTTGGGAGGATGAGCTAAACCACAGGCGAAAAAAAATGTTGTGTTCAGGAAATACATACCAAACCTAAACATAAAATATTAAAATCTAACTGATTTCATGTAAGTGAAATATCCTAAGTGACTATAAAATAAGTATAAATATGAAATCTGAAGGCAGGTTATTTGGAGTTCAACATGTACATGTTATTTAATTTCATTTATTCTCTGTTTTTTAAACCTATAGAAAGAAGTGATAATAATTAGGTGGCTAGGAGGAGAAAATGCAAAGCACCTCATATATATATATATATACATATATATATATATGTATGTATATATATACACACACATATACATATGAATTCATATATTCTCTGATGTCCCATTTGCCTGTATTTCCCATTTTCCCATTTGCAAAATTCTAGAGACTTTAAGGGATGATATTGCATGCTTTAATACAACTAAATTATGTAAAAGAGACTTATTTGGTATAGGAAGAAATAATTTTCTCTCCCCAATTCCAATGTCTAAATTTTCCCAGTTAAAGTGTGCCATGTCCAACTGTGTCCTCCAAGAAAAATCTGATGAAATGAACAGGAGAATAAACTTTGGCAAGTAATAAACCATAGTAAGGGTGTTTTGGGTTCAAGTATGTCTTTTTTTTTTAATACTTTGCACCTTTTGTTTTCATTTCATTTAAAGCCAAAATATAGTTTGGGCCCATGGTATGCTTTTTTCCATATCATACTCATGGAGTTTTTATTTTAAAAAATGGTAGGCATTTTGGTGTAAATAGCTTTTATATTTCCCAAAGTTGAAAGGAAGAAGAAAAGCGTTTGTTCATTTCTCCTATGCCTGCCTTCATGAGTTTTCACTTTGTGCCTCTAGGGAAACACAACGGAGGCAAATGCTATCCATTCCGAATTAATTCGTTAATTATAGATCAATCTTAAGGCAAAAAAAAATCACATTAAAATATCAAAGTGTTAAAAGCAACTCCACATCAATGTATTTATTGAATATTTTGACTCTTTAAGAAGTAAGAATAAACAGAAAAAACTTTAAAGAGTTTTCTATAGTCCAATAGATTTTATTTGCTCTTGCTATTAAACAAAATCAATTCCGTCAAATTCAATTTTGAATACATTTGCATCGGCCCTGTCTTCTCAGTCCTCTTAGTACCACCACCCTCTTACTGCCTCGTGCACCCAGCATCCTCTCTGAATTCCCTCCAGGAAGATTCTTCTCCAGTGCTTTTCATAGTTTTTTCCTACAACAGCTTAGCTCTAACCCTGTGTTCCTTCATTAGTAGATACTTTTTAAGACAGTTTTTCTTTTTTATCTTTGTTAAGTTTATTGGTACATTTTAGGTATGCAATACAGTTACATTCATCTTTGGGATCTTGTACTTTTACATGACTTATTTTGGTTCTTATTATTCCCCGCTCCCCAGCCCTCCCTTCAGCCCCTCCACCCTTCCCTGTTTACAAAGACATCATTTCCTTGTTTTTTTCCTTTTCTCATATATTTTTCTTTTCCTTTTTTACCTTTCCCTTACCCTCCCACCTCTTCTACCCTATGAGACCTTTTCATCCTATTATACAATATCTATTATATATTTTGATCCTTATTTACACTATTACTTTTTAACACCAGAGAAACTATTCGGTATTTACACCTGTGTGACTTATTAATTTATGAGTACGGCCTCCATGTTTCTTCCAATGTGTGCTGATTTCTTAAAGAATCAGCCAGCATTTGGCTGTCTATGCTTCAACATGTTCAGTCATAAAAAAATGATTGATATATCTGTTTAACAAATAATATTCATCTTTGTCATATATTTAAAAATAGCATAGTAGTATCTGTTTTTAAATTTCAGCAAAAACAATAGTTTCATTTATAATTAACATTTTAAGACTCCAAACACTTCACTCCAAGCCTTCCTGACCTTTCAGGTTTGTGTAGAGAAGTCTGCTGTTTTTCTAATGAATTTAAGTTTGTGTGTGAGTTATTGCTTTTCTCTAACAGCTTTTAAGATTGGAAAACTGGCTACCCACATGTTACAGGTTGAATCTTGACCTGTATTATCCACCATGAACTGCCCTCAAATGGATCAAAGATATAAACATTAGAAGAGAAATGCTTAATCTACTGGAAGACAAAATAGGTACAACTCCTGAAGATATAGATGTAGGCAAAGACTTTCTGAACAAAATCCTGATTGCATCAGAAATAATATCAAGAATCAACAAATGGGATCCTATCAAATTGTAAAGCTTTTGCATAGCAAAAGAAACCACTACTAGAGTGTAGAGAAAACCTACAGGATGGAAAGCAATTTTTCCAGCTACTCATGAGACAAAGGTCTAGTATCTAGAATATATACAGAAATCAAAAATTTATACACCTCCCCAAATTTAAGATCCACTTAAAAATTGGCATCTGAAATGAACAGACAGTGTCTTTATGAAAAAGTACAAACAATGAAGAAATGCATGAAAAAGTGTTTGACTTTGCTGGCCACTTGAGAAATATAAAATAAAACAACAGTGAAATTCCATCTCATTCCAGAAAGAATGACTATCATGTAGAAGTCAACCAATAACAAATTCTGGCAAGGATGCAGGCAGAAAGGAACACTTCTTCCTTATTCTAAGTGGGACTGTAAACTGATACAACCACTGTGAAAGTCAATGTGGAGATTCCTAAAAATATAAGAGATAATAGAAATTTAATTTATCCCATCTATTGCCCTTCTAGATAACTTCACCACAGAGTTAAAGACATCATACCACAGAGGTTAAATCTTGAAAACCACCTATATGTCTATCAACAGATAAATGAACAAAGAAAATTTGGCATTAATACACAATACTCTGCCACAAAGTAGGATAAATTTCAGTCATTTGTAGGAAAATAGGTGTATTTTGAGCCTATAATGTTAAGTGAAGTACTTTGGACAGAGAAGCTTAAATATCACAAGATCTCTCTTTTGAAAAAATGTGTAATGTATGAAATAAGAGAGAGAGAGACGATGGAATTGTAATCTAGTGCAGACAATGGTTTGGAAATTGTTGTATGTTTTATATGTTCTTTGGCCTATTAGTCTGGTTTTCAATCTGTATACATGATATTTAACTTTATAGGATAATATAAGCTGAATGAATAAATTTGATGCTCAAAAAATAAAAGGGGTGGGGAGGAGAAAAAATAGATTTGACTTGTGTTATGTATATATAATATTCCATCCAATGGATGCAATCATTATGTACTACAGACATGTAGTGATAAATGCCAAAAATGGTTACATTTTAAATTACATAGAACTCTCCTGTATCTTCCTCCCTAGGGTTTGAAAACTTGTTTAGGTTATCAATAAATATTGTTATTAGTGTTCTGTACCAACCTCTGACTGTGTAAAGATGTTTTCAGAGACTTCTTAGGGCACTACAGAAAGTCATATTCATAGGAAACCTGAAAATACAAAATATTAAAAACTTTGCAATCAATATCACAGATGATTTTTGCTTTAAAGCAAAACCTAAAGAACTCTAAGTAAAATCTTTCTTTGTAATAGATTGTATTTTAGAAATACAAATAAAATAATTAGGCATAGAGAGAAAAACACATCTCAATTAGTTCAAAATTATCTCTGATTCTACTCCAAAACACTCAAACTCAACTATCAAATGTGGATAAATTGAAAGATTTTGAAAGGCTTAAATGTCACTTTTGGGGTTACAAATGAAATTGCCTGGCAAAAACACCCTCCATTATTCACATATTAAAATTAATCATTTAGACTAATATAATAAGTTGTAAACAAGATTTATCAATTTGACTTTTTGAAGACTTTTTACCAGAGTGAAAACATTTTTTCATATGTACTCATGCCAATGACTTCCATTCAAGTTCATTTTGTTGCAAAATTGATCTTTACATTAAATACTTCAGAAATGTGTTACTTTGAAAGTACCAAATTGATTTTTTGAATAGTTTTAATGGGAAAGGAGAAATACTGAGAGGAAATATTTATACCTCTATATACCTATACACTTCTACATTTATGTAGATGTGTCTATTGTATGCATATATGTGTATATACAAGGAGAAGCAAACATGGAGAATCAAAGTAAAATATAATAGAAGAAAAGAATGAAAAAAATAGAAAGAGAGGAGGAAAAGTAAATTATAAGGAACAAGGATTAAGAGGGATGTGATTCAGCAGATTGTCATGCTTATTTTTTCCAAAAACCCGAGCACATCCTTCAATACAGCTTTATAGTTTTAGAATCCAGAATGTAAGACAGCTACATTTTAACGTCACAACTTCAAATCTGATGGGCACAAGAAGTTGTACTCACCAGCACTGCCATCTGCTGACCAGATTAATTTGATGTGAGTTTTGCCATTGTTTCTTTACTTGTATCACCAAAAACATTGCAAACATAGTAATGCAACTTGGATATTAACACTATTAGCAAATATTTAGTAGCAAATATTTACAAATTATGGAAAAGTTCAAAAGCAAATGGCAAAATGGTAGTTACACTACTATCATTAATACCTGAAAATATTTAAAGAAAATCTATTACTCTACCTACAATTTTACCACAGTAAACATATATTTAAGTCCTAACTGAAGCTAATTTATCACTCGAAACCATGTCATAGTGGTGGAATCAGTGGGGAAAATATCATTAGGATCTGGAGGATATTTCCTTTTTCTTTGTATGATTTATTCTTCTCTAAGCAGGAGGTAGGTGGGACGCAGTCCCAATGATTTAGAGAGCCTGTTTACTTCAGTACCCTTCCATGCACAGTGTGTTTCGATAAAACATGGGGTTAAAATCATATTTATGCCATCTCTTCAAATTACAGAAATTTGTCCTTCTCCACATTGGCTGTTTTATCTCTTGTTAATGCTATCCTTGATCATCTTGGGCCAGATATGAGGATTTGCTTATAGCTGCATTTTGATGATATTTCATCTCAGTGCTTTTTACCAAGCTTCTTTCTCCATCTAGGATGCAATAATACTCCTTGGGATGTTCTTCCTGACCAACTTGCACTGAGGCCAACTTGCACTTCCTCTCATCACACAATATCTAGATTTACTGTTGAGCCTCTTGTGAAAATGTGTCATTCTGTCACTCTTGTTTGATAGTGACTACCACCAAATGAGTGACTTTAGACTTCTTTCTCTCTAGATAACCCATCCTGGTATCATACCTTATGAAAATATATTTTGAATCTCCCCCCATTTCAGTAGCTCGTATAACATCCACTTGGTTTCCATCCTCTGTGCAGTGACAGAGAAGTTCCCATTACACTTACTGACAGTATATTGGGCTTGGCAGCTAGGGTTGTTATACAGAATGTAGTACAGTTGCAGGAGCTTACATCTATAAGAAATTTTGGGTCACAGGGTGATTTACCCTATGTCTATCCACCATGCTGACCAATGTGACGAGGGCCAAGGGAGTTCTGGGTCCATATTGCATTATTGTGTACCATCAGATACATTACTAGAAACACGTAGTCACAATGTGATGCGACACTGTTATGTAATTTGGAGATTTAAAAATTACAAATGAAGTGGAAAAGGATAAAAATGGATCTCAAAGTATAATAGGAATATATAGGACTAACGCAGGGATTCTCTAAAGAATAGTAAGTAGCAGAAACATATTTAATTGGCTTAATAAGTAGCAAGTCATTGCAGAACGTACTTTGACTTTCCCACTTTCTAATTTCCAGGTAAGATGCATACGGGATATGAAAGAAAGAAAAGAAAGAGCATTTGACAGTGCTGAGTTATAAAATTTAACAAAACAAGAAATCAACTCTAACAGAAGAATGCAGAGTAATACTTTCTTCCTGACTGAATATCAACAGGCTGTTAATCATATATCTCAAAGTCATTTTTTTTTTAGAAAGCAGCATCACACATGCACAAGTTTATCACCTCAATATAATTTTTCAAAATACTCCTGGAAGTCAACCCGGCATTTCATGTAAGTAGCACAGCAGCAAATAACACGGTATGTGGTGAGAAGTACTGTAAGGCTGTGTTTTGTTTTGTCCCGACATGTCCACCTTGCCAAATCAGAGTTTCTCATTATAGGATCAAGTATCAATGGCATTGTGATTAGATGTTATTAAAATTCATAATTATCTAGCGAATGCTCCAGCCCTTTCTGACACTTAGCAAAATTTTAACTAGACTAACAAACTAGCACATGCAAATAAGCTTTTCCTTAGGGGATTATGGTGTTAAGATTTTTCTTTTCTTTCTTAACGATTCTACGGACACTTAATATAAAATCTATACATGCAACACCTTCTAACTACATGAATCATTATTGTTAACTCCAGGCACAATGTTGTAGACAAGATCGTTAACATTCACCAGCATTCATCTTCATATCTATTGAGCAAGGGCTCCCTCCGCACCCTACTCAGGCTCTTAGGAGCCCCCATTGTCTTCTTTGTTTCCACGAACTTGACTATTTTAGATATGTCATATAAATGAAATCATGGAGTATTTTTTTTTAATGTTGCAGGTTAATTGCCCTTAGTATAATGTCTTCCAAATTCTATCTTACTGCACATGATAGGATTTTTTCTTCAAGGTTCAAAAATAGTACACCACATATATACATAATGCTTTGTTTATTCATTCACTTTTTCATAGATATTCAGGTTGTTTTTACAGCTTGACTATTGTGAGTAATTCTTATATAATAAAGGTGGGTGTCTAGAAGGCCCAATTTCTAATTATTTTGAGTATATATTCAGAAAGAGAATTGTTGGATTGCATGGTGATATGTGATTTTATTTTTCAATGTTCTAAGAAAGAAAAAGCAGAAAAAGTTCCATATCTTCTTATGATAAACCTATTATAATACTAGGAAAAGAAGGAATTTACTGAGTTAATGCTTTGCAGGCCACAAAGGACAAGCTCATAGCTAACATCACAGTTAACAGTGAAAACTTCAATTTCTTTCTGTAATATGAGGTAAAGAGATGAGTGTTCCCTCTTACCATTTGTATTCAACATAGTACAAGAAATTTTCCAGGGTAATTAGACAAAAATGTAAATTTTTAAAAATCAGAAGGAAAAAATTAAAATCACCTCCATTCTGAGGGAACATGGTCTCATGTGAAGAAACTTGTAAAGAGTCCATAAAAAATAACGTTGAAGATAATAAATGAAATCAGAACATTTTCAGTATATAATAACAACACATAAAATCACTTGCACTTTGAAATGCTTAAGAATGAACTACCCAGTGTGGGAAGTAGAAAATAATCTGATTTACAGCAGCCTAGGAAAATAAAAATATTAGAAATATAGGCATTAAAAAATAGGCAGTAAAAATGTTTACACTGAAAACTTTAAAGCATTGCTGAAAGAAAGTAAAGAAGACAAAAATAAATGGAAGTACAGCCTATATACTTGTAAAGGAAGATTTAAAATATCCATAGCATCCACAAAGATCTACAAAGGGTGTATAATCTCTTTTAAAATCTCAATAGAATTTTCTTTCAAATAGAAGAAACAATCCTAAAATTTATATGGATTCACAAAAGACCCAAGGAGTCCACACTACTATTTAAAGTGAAGATCAAAACTAGACTATCAGTTTTCTAAATTTCAAAACTAAAGGAATTAAAACATCCTAGTATTGGTATGAATAGACATTTTTGCTAATGAAATATAATAACCCATAAATTAATGCTCATATATTTCATCAATTAATTTTATCAAGTATGCCAAGAATATACACAAAGAATGTTTAATGTCCTCAATAACTCATGCTTGAAAACTGGATAAACATATATGAACAAATGAATTTGGAATTATATCTTATACCATACAAAATATTAACCTTAAATAGATTAAGGACTTAAAAAAAAGACCAGGAATTATGATCTCCAAAAGAAAATGTAGGGAAACATGCATGACAGTGGTCTGGAAAAGGATTTCTTAAATACAAAAACAAACAAACAAAAAAGTAGGTAACAAAACAAAAGCAGACAAATGGGAATATTGCATTAAATTAAAAAATATGTAGCAAAGAAAAAAATGAACAGAAAGGAAAGGAAACCTGTAGGAAGGGAGAAAAGATTTACCCATGGTGTTTGATAAAGGTCTGATATTCAAAGTATATAAGAGCTCTTAGAATTCAGTACCTCCCCAAACCAACCAAATAACACCTAAAATAGAGTCAAAAGATAAACGTTCCCCCAGTAAAAATATATATATGACCGTTTCTTGTATAAAAAGACACTTCACATTAGTAACCATCAGAAAACCACCAGGAGATATCACATTCCACCTTTTGATGGGTATTATCAGTAAGAATTTAAACGAAATGTGTTGGGTGATTTAGAACTTTTTAAAACTTGAGATTTGGGATTGTAGAATGGGTGGAGCTATGGTGGAACAGAGCAGCAGGCTTCAATGCCACTGAGAATGATAGGGCTTTCAAATCCATGAATCTGAAGTGCAAAACATAAGTAGCTTGAGAGGATAATTACAGTGTTAAAGGTCATGGGCAATATGAGAATAGCAAGGCTCATATAGTATAGTATATTAAACATAATATTGTGTTAGGCATATTTAATTTTATGAATATAATATTCAATAAATGGCCATATGTGTCACTTGATCTCACCACATACTACTTTTTCTAGCCCCCAAATTAGGAATAATATTTAAATATTGTCATATTTAATTTTTAATACATCCCAGTTACACCACATTATTAGTTTCATTTTACCAGTAAAGAGGTTAAATCTCAAGAAGCAAAATAAAATATTTGCTGTTTTAACTTCTGTTAAAAAAAAAAGAAAGCTGTGCTTCAGGCCAGATCTGGCTGACCACAGACTGATGCTCTCATTTGTGTCACTGAACTACATGTAAACAACATATTCTATGGTGCAGTGGTTGGGGACATGCTCGCAAATGCTAGATTCTCCTAGTTCATGCCCCAGGGCTGTCACTTTGCTGTGTAACTTGGAGCAAATGATGTATCTCTGTCTAAATCACTGAACCACTTCAAAGGAGTTGATAGTTTTGAGTTTGGTTTGAAGGAGGGTATTCATACTGTCTATATAAGGGGAGTTAGTATTTGTAACACCCAGTGCCTCACACATAAGAAGCATTATCAGAACCTTAACTAGGATGGAATTGCTACAAGCATTTTGTTTAAAAAAGCACCCAAAGGAAAAGGTAAACATGAAGGGAATAGGTCAAAGACAAATGATTCTGGTTGCTGCTGATTTTGTTTCAGACTAGGTGAACATTTTAGCAAAGGATTTTTCTTTTGCACTGATTTCCTTTATGACTTGATTTTTCCTCAAGGTTTCTTATCTCCTAAGTGTTTATAGATCTGAATGGTGGGGAGGGGGTGCTCAAAGAATATTCATGAGTGGAAGAAAGGTTAAAAGTGATACCCAGTGACAGACACACTGGTGCAGAATACAACCAAATGGAACCAACTACTTAGACAATCCTTGGCAACTAGATAGATAGATGATAGACATAGATAGATAGATAGATAGATAGACAGACAGATAGATAGACAGACAGACAGATAGATAGATAGATAGATAGATAGATAGATAGATAGACTGATTGATACAGACAGACATAGCTCTCTGAGATTATTATAAAGTTCAGAGTCCTCAAGTTAGGTCCTAAGAATGCAAGGAGTAAGGGTGGGAGACAGAAAAAAACATGTCCCTTGCTCGCAGCCAGAAACTGAGAGTTAAGGACTGGAGAGAGACAAGAACAGGAAGTATGTGTGGGTATTACAATCAGCAGGATTAACACTGGGCTGCAACATTTTCAAAAATTCTTTCTTTGCATCGGAAGATGCTCCACTGCCTATTAAAAATTGAAGTTACAGAGAAAGAAGTGTCTGAAAACACAAGTGTCACCCTGATTAGAAATGGCACAAGAAGCAGGAGTTAAGTTTAATGCTCAGCTTGTAGTCTTCTGGAATAAGAAAGCTTTTCAGGAGCAAAAACAAAATACAGAGGAGGCAAGGCAGATTAGTGTAAATTCAGAAATGAATTCCAAGACCGCTGAAGCACTGTGTATTAGTTTAATGACGAGAGCCATTAGCTCTCCATGGACAGGCAATATTTTTAACCAGCTACACTGCTTGGAGAACAAAATGTGAAGCAATGAGGAACAAAGCTCTGTTTCCTCACTAGTTATTAACCTCATTTATACCACTGAGCTCCTATCATTATACGCCTTGCCCTGACATGGATCAGCTGATTGATATTTCATCCGGGGGTGCTGATTGTGACGACAGAGGAAGGAAGGTCCGGAGGTTTAGCTCAGCTGCCCCCAACCCCCTTAATGACCAGCTGTACCTAGGGTGAAAGTAAATGTCTAAGTACCTATTCTGGGAAAGACTTCCCTAAAACCATTTTCAAAGCCCTTTGTCCTGAGTCCAGATCGCGAAGTATCTGTTTGTAAACCGCCACAGGTTTCAGGTTCATTTCTGACAACAGCTGCATTTTTTCTGTGCATGCATAGTCAGTTGTATGCTCCCAAAATCATTGTGAATCTTTGCATTAGGCTCTTTCACGTGAAATAGCGCTACATAGAGTTGGGGAAATCATGAATTGGGATGACGGATTGGAAGTCATAGAAAAGTCATTGTATTAGAAGACAAAAAGAAAAAGAAAATGTTCTAAATCTGGAGAGTTTCCTTACAGAATGAGTAGTATTCACTCATATTGGGTTACCATTAAATGAATCCCAACATCTTGTGCTTTTTTTATTTTATGGGTATAATCTGAGATGGGCCCTATGAAAAGAGCAAACGTGTCTAATAAAATAAAATTATTCATAAAAGAGTGGTTATCATGGCATTTGGTGCAATGTTATCTCTCTGTTATTGAAAAAATATAAAATCATCTTTAAGTCTAAAATCAGTAGCAGCTATTTCCTACCATAGTGTTAGATAAGCTTTTTCATTCACAGAAAAAATGAACCAAGCATACATAATATAATTTATAGAAAATTAGACTTGATCTTTGAAAATATCTATGAAGTTCAACTATTCCTAGAAGAAGTAAATTATTTCATTTTGGTCAGAATTAATGCAAATATTTGCATTTAGAAACCATAACTAAAACCATTCTTCTAATTTAAAGTAAATATTACAACTGTGCAGGACTTTACAATTTGACTACTACAACTCTCTAAATATTACCTTAAAAGATATGAACAAAGGGCAATACTGATAGGCATAATATTAAAAAATGACAATTCATTAGTAAAAGCACAAAATGTGTAGTAAAAATGATAAAATTAATGCTCCATATATTTGAAATAAAATAGAAATATTGTATAGAATCTCTAATAAACTGTATAAGCACTTCATGTACAGTAAGTTTCCAGACTTATGAACATTTGAGTTGCGAACTTTCACAAGTGTACTAAGAATCACTTTGCTTGCAAATGAATCTGACTTACAAACAATTCTTCTGAAATGGTACTAGTTCAGAAGTCAATGACTTACTTTTCTTAAAATTTTAATATAAATTGCTAGCTACCACTAAATCTACTGTTTCTTTTGGTTTGAAGTTACTTTGCCCTCCCTGTGGTCCTCAGACAACTGGATCCGTGTGGCTTAAGTACTTTACTAAATTTAGTTCTGGAAGGAAATTGTAAGACAATTTCCTCAGGTGAAATTGTAGGACAATTTCTTAAAATTGTGTGACCTTGTATGAAAATTTCTTTCTTTTGTGACCAACTGATCTTTAACAAATATTTCATTTCCAAAGTAACAACAACAACAACAAAAAAACCTCACAAAACTGTATTTTTTTAGTGGAGAAAAGAGGCAGGAAAATTGACAAAGTTTAGAAGTCTGCTATGAGCCTCCATGAACAATGGCAATGGAGATGTAGTCAGAAGGACCGGTGAAAAAGCAAAGGAGACAGAAAAAGTCTTTAGTTCCTGAAAGGATTATATTGAAAACCACAAAATTTAACAATATTTCTTCCCTTTTAAGCAACACAACACTAATACAAAATTGAGATACTAAGACAATCCTTAAAATGATCAACAATCATAGCATAATTAGCTCTATGAGTTGAGCACAATTATGACATGAATAACATTGAGGCTTAGAGACAGTTTACCTTATCTTCCCTTGGTAAAAGTCAGAAGTTCAGAAGTCTCATTCCAAACAGAATACAGACGAATACGATAGTAAGTACAGGTAGTTACCTTGTTACAGATGCAATAGTGTATTGATTGCTGTATTTTTCTTAGAGGTGTAGCGCCCCATTTAACTTTGTCTTTTGAAAGGTTTAACTTTTTCTTTTCACCTTAATGCAATTTGTGTGTGTGCTGATAGCACAGGTATCTTTATCTCTGAGTGAGAATCTTCTGTCAAATGAGGTGTGTTATTCCCTGCAAATAGGTTATGATTAATCAGAATGGCCTAGATGAAACTGTTCATCACTGCAAAGGTGCTTTTAGACCAGAGAGAGTCTTAAGTTTCCATAAATATTCAAGGATCAAAATTGCCAGTCTGAAGCAAAAAGGATAAGTGAGCTGGGTCAGCTGATATTCAAAGGAAATTCCCTCAGCAAATAAAATTTGCAATCACTGGTGAAGATGGATCCAACTCATCAGTTTATAAATTCCCCCATTTACATTTTGCTTAGAAAATAGTTCAATTGTAATGTGAAATGAAAGACAGGTAAAAAGGATGAATTTGGCAAATGGATATAAATGAGCCAATGTGTGATTTCTATAGTAATTTGGATTAAGCTATTTAAAATAAAAGATTCCTATAGAGGAAAAGGAAAAGAAATCATATGTCAACAAAGGAAGTATGATTTTATATTCAATTTCATATAATTGTTCAGCTGAATCAATGACAGTAATAAAAACACTTTTAGATCTGATTGTTTTTACACAATAAACTATCACCACACACCCATTAGGACAGCTATTATCACAAAGACTAGAGATGACAGGTGTCGGTGAGGAGGCAGAGAGGAGGAAACCCATATATACCTGTGGTGGGAATGAAAATTACGAACATCCAGTTCAGAGCATAGTATGCCAATTCCAGAGAAAATTAAAAATAGAAATGCAATACTTAAACATACTTCTAATTGAAAAGAATTTCCACATATGGTGGACTCCTACATTACAACCAGCTTGGCATACGAACAATATGGGTTAAGTAGATTAATAGAGAATTCATCTGCCTCTTGTTAAGTGCGGCATGTACCCAGGTAAACATCCAGGTCTCAGCTATACTGACTTAGTTACAACCAACTCTGCCTAGATAACCAATTTAGTTAGTAAGTCAAGGGTCCACTGTACATCTAGAAGTATTCTACATTAGTTCTCTAATACTTTTCATATGTACTGGTTTTAAGATATTGAACACAAGAGGTTAATATTAGAAAGTGTAAGTAACTCAAACTACTCTGCAAATATGTAAATAATGCAATTTAAAATATTCAAAAGAGGAAGAAAAGTTCTAAAGGTGTAGGGGAAGTGGGAAGGGTAGGGGAAAGGAAATAAGGGAAAAGAAAAAAACCTGAGAAAATGGAAATAAAGTTTTTGTAAATAGGGAAGGCAGGAGGTGGTGAAGGGAGGACAGGGGTATGTGGGAAAAATGGAGAACCAAGGCCTGTCATGTAAAGGTACAAGATCTCAAATGATGAGTGTAACTGTATTGTATACCTAAAATGTACCAATAAACTCAATGAGAAAAAAAAATAAGCAAAGAGCCAAAAAGACAGCTCTCAAAAGAAGATACACAAATAGTCAATAAATATCTGAACAAATGCCCAACATCACTACTTGTCGGGACAGGATCTACAATAACATATCCAATCCCCTCACCTATGATGGTCACTACCAGGAGGAAAAATAAATAAATACTAGGTAGGATGCAGAGAAAGGGGAACTCAAACTGTTGGTAAGAATTTAAGTTAGTAAAGTCAAAAATCTTTACAGAAGTTTCTGAAAATATTTTAAAAAGGAACCACAACATGATCCAGCAATCGCTTCTGATTTAATTTTCCAAAGTAAATTGAATTATTGTTTTGAAGAGCTAGCTGTGCTCTCCTATATTCTTGCAGCAGCATTCACGACAACGGAAAGGAGGAATCAACCTAAGTGTGCATTCAGATGAATCACACACACACACACATAATCCAGCCCCCACCCCAAAATGAAGTCCTGTCATTTATGGCAATACATATCTGGAGGAAATTATATTAAGTGAAAAAGACCAAGTAGAAAAATACCAAAAATATCTGATCTCATTTATGTGTGGAATTTTAAAACGTTGATCTCATAGGCATTGAGGGTACACTATAGTTCACAGATATCGAGGAAGGTGGTGACATAGGGACCAATTTTCCTAGGGGTGTACATTTACAGATAGAAAGGAGAAATAATTCCTAGTGTCCTGTTTAACAAAAGTGTCTATAAACAACAATATTGTGCTGCATAATTCAAAATAGCCAAAAGGCAGGGCTTTGAATGTATTCATCACAAAGCATGACAAATACTTGAGATGAATAATATGCTAAATTTTCTGACTTGATCATCTCACCAACTATATATGTATCTAAATATCATAGTGCACTCCAGAAATATGCACAATCACTCTATCCATTTGGAGGTAAAAAGGCTCAAGGCAGTGATTAAGAGAATTTCACACAGTAACATACAAAAAGTGAGAATATATTGAGTAAAGCATAAGTAGAGGAACAAAGAATTACTTTCAAAGAGAGATAAACATGAATAGATTTGGATGAAATGTATGTATAACAGCAAATTTTCAAATTAACTTACTCAGCCATGTTTATTGAATACCACATGTGCTCATTTTTTTTAAATGGAACATATACAAATGAAGAAAACATGAACGTCTTTGCAATAAGGAAAATAAAATTTTCTTAACTTAAATGAAAGACTTTCTCTAATTCCACGTGGACTGGAACTGCAACTTCCCAAATCCTGAAGATGTGCTCTGCCTGCACATTTCTTCTGCCTCAAGTTCTGACACTACCTTGTGTTCTCCAGTCACTCACACTGTTCCTTTCTGATAGCTGCAAAAATACCGCGCTCTTCTGTTGTAAGAATTACTGTACCTTCTCTTGCTACTATTGGGAATACTTTTTACATTACATCATTAAAGACCCAATGATGACATTTCTTAGTCAAGAAGAACTTCCCTATATCCAACATAAAATGCATTCCATGTCCTTGTTTGACTTCTTTTACCCAATTTTATCACTTTTTTCCTCTAAATTATGTAATATATTTAATATAATTAAATTAATTGAAATTCATAGAATTATCAGTGTGTCTATTGTATTCACCACTTCAAATTTACCTTATATCTTAGTGCTTTGCACATGTGAAATAACCAATGATATTCGAGTCTATTTGATTAATGAATTTATGTACTTTTCTCCAATTTTTATTAGTGCATATTTTCAGCAAATAATGATTACTTTCCTCTTGGAGAGTTGGTACATGTGTATAACATGGCCTTCTTACATCCCCTTCCCATTTCTTTCTTCTTTCTCCCTTCTTAGTCCTCTCCCTTTTTGCAAATGATCTATCTCCCTACTTCCTAGTATCTACTTTTTATTTTGCTTTCTCTTTATATATATATACATATAGATATAGATATATGTGTGTGTGTGTATATATAGATATATATGTGTGTGTGTGTGTGTGTGTGTGTGTGTGTGTCTTAGAAGAGAAACTATGTGATACTGAAGTTTATTGATTTCTTGTAACATTATGGTCTAAAGATGCAGTCCCTTTTCTTACAAATGACTCCAGTTTATCCATTGCTATGCCAGAGTAGCGTTCCATTGTAAATTTATGCAGTTTTATAATCTCTTCAAGATTACACTCTCAACTTCCTCTCACATTCTCTCATTCACATTTTATAGGTAAGTTTTATATAAAGTCATCACAACACAATTCAATGATTTCTTGATGAAATAAGTTCTGAGAAGACATTGTAGACTAGTTTAGAAATATTACACGTTCTTTTATATTGTATCAATTTAGTCTTCTGAAAAGATACTTAAAATATGAGCCATTATTGATTATCATTCCATACATATTTACTGTTTATCATCAGTTATCAATAACATATATTGCTGAATGATGGTTTTTTTTATTAATGAAGTATTACTTGGAACAAAAAGATTTATAGTAACATCCACAAACAATTTATAGTGAATAAAAGAGGCTAACTTCAGTCTCTTCTAAGGATGACAAAATATAGGGGAAAATCTCTAAGCACAAGAAAAATTTACAAAATGCTCAGACTCATAATTTTTTAAATGTTATCATAAGGGTGAGCTCAAGGGAGTGTCCAAAAGCATATCTGTGCCACCAAATAGAAACTGAGATGGAAACATTGGCTCACTTGGTTGGAACAAATAACGTAAGTTCAAACGATAGTACACATGTAAATATTTATATAAGGTAAGTGTAAAAAATTGTTTGAGTTGGTGTGGAATTTTATTTAAAGATATATAATGACATGTATATATTAATATTTATCCATATATCGATATATATCAATCAGCTCAATAGTTTTGATATATCTGTGCAAGTCATCTCATTAAAATGGACAAAATATTTAAATAGGCATTTCTCAAAAATGGATATGCGAATAGTCAACAGATATATGGTAAATTGCTCAATACTATTACTAATGAATAATGCAAATCAAAAACCAGAAAGAATATCTTTAAAAAACATTTTTTTTTGAGACAGGGTCTCACCATATAGTCCAGGTTGGCCTTGAATTCTGTATGTAGCCCAAGCTGGGCTCAACCTCTTGGGGATTCTACCGCCTCAGCTTCCCAAATGCTTAGAGTACAAGTGTGTGACACCATGCCCGCCTAAAAAACAAATATTTTATTTACCAGTTTTTTGTTAGCCATCCCTGCTGTTCACTTGGAGCTATATGAATTCATCTTTATGCTCTTGGGGATTATATATTTATAGGTAAGGCAGAGGCAAAGAATAAATTACCATGAAGTCATAACTAATTTATGTAGAAAAATCAGCAGGACAATATGTACTGTGGATAGGTGAGATGACTTTGGAAAGCACACAAATTCTGACATGGGGTTGGTGTAAATTTGTTTTTGATCCAGGGGATGAAATATATGAGAGCAAACCATGTAGATATCAGGGGGAGGAGTTTCATATACATTGGGAAAGTATGGACATGAGGCTAACTTTCTGGATTATAGCTGAGTATGAGCTACCATGGAAATCCTGTCCTCTCAGTTCCCATCAGGTAGCTGCCCTGAGCTCTCTGTCTCTTCCCCTGGCATATTTCATGGTAATAAGAATGACTGACTCAGAAGATTAGTAAGAGAAGAGTCATCCTGGAAGCTGGAACACAGGGTAGACTTCTACACTCCCGAGTAAAACCCACTTCATTCTCACCTCGTCTCACTTCCAGGTAACCTATGGTCAGACCTATACCTCTTAGGCAAGAGATGGGAGGAGGCTACCATAAATGATTAAGTTTCAGAGTAAAACCTTCAAAACAGACCACGTGGAAAATGGTGTAATGCCATCTCTTTGTATTAACAGGGCTTCCGATTTGCACGTTAATATTTTTTTCTATTCAGACATATGGAGCTCAGCTCAGAAGCAAACTCAGAATTTCCCATAATATTGAAAATGTCGTATCAAGAACATAGAATAAATAAGCTAACCCACTAATTATTAAAATTCCTTAAATTAAAATATATAAGTGCAGCTTTACCCTTGAAAGCATCTTTTATACTTAAAGATGACTACATATAGAAGTCATCTAAGGTGGACCACAGTGCCCACCACAATGGATGAACCTACACACAAGACACACACTGTGGTATCAACCATCGAGTCTCAAGTAAGAGGAATACACAGAATACCAGAAAGAAAAGTCCTGTTATAAATCAAGCAACAGAAACTAAATATACTGCTATCAGATTTCTCAGCAACATAATTACAATTTCTAAAGAAAAAGTGTTGACCAGTGAAAATAATATATTTACCCAAATGCTGGTCAAGTACAAGGATAGAATGGAAGACTATTTGGAATTACATAAACCTTCACAATTTTTATTTTACATGGTCCCTTCCACATGGGGCTATTTAATAGAGAATGTATAGTACAGGAAATATAAAATGAGCAATTCAGTTATCTAGGCTTAGGTAAATATAGCAAGATGATACCTGTCTGTTTGGTTAAGACAAAAGCAAGTGCTTATTGTAGAAAGAAGGGGCCCTAAGAGCAAAAGCAATAGGGCTTCCTGACTCCCTAGGATGTTTAGATTTCTCTGCATTGACACCTATGCAGAAACATTAGACATGATGGACCACAGAGGAGGAAGTAAGTTAGGCAGAAAGAAAGCAAGACAATACAGAGTATAAGACAGTTACTGATTCCATAATATGAGTTCATTCTTAATCAAAGAAACCATGCATATGATTTAATATTAAAGCAGAAAGAAAAATTTATACATACAATTAGTATAATTAAAACATAGCAAGCTGGGTGTGGTGGCTCACTCCTTTAATCCCAGCAATCCGGAGGCTGAGGCAGGAGGATCGCTGTGAGTTCAAGACCAGCCTGGGCTACATAGTGAGTTCCAGGTCAGTCTCAACTACATAGTGAGACCCTGTCTCAAAAAACAACCCCCCCAAAAAAAATAGCTGTTGGTCTTTAAAATGTTTTGGCTGAACTTTACATGGTACATATGTAAGGAACTGAAACAGAGGGAGTGATAAGATAATAAAATTCATTTTCCACTGAAAAATGTAATATAAAATGTTGTTATATCAAATTGCTAATATATCAAATTTCTGTTTTTAGGGCCAGGGATTTAGCTCAGTGGTTCCCTTGCTTGCCTCCCAAGCACAAGGACCCAAGTTTGATCCCTGCTATCAAAAGAAAAATTGCTCTTTTTATAAATATAAAAGTAAATACCAGTTAAATAGCTAAATACTTGAATGTTATTTGCCTTACACTAGAGAGGTTTAAGTATAATATTAATATACTAGCTATAAATGTTTTAATACCATACATATATATTAAATATATTTACTAAATGCTTGCATTTTGTAAAAACAATGTATTTTAAAATGCTATATACACATGAAATGTGAAATTTCATTTTCCTGAAAGCTGCATACTGTAGTAAGATAAGTATTTTAAATTAAATATTTAAAAGCAGAAATTAAAAGCTTGCAATTGTCCAAAGTCAGAAAGGAGGAAAGTAGAAAAATCAAGCAGAAAACATTTTCAAATATAAAAATGAGTTTATATGAATGAAATTGAGTTTATCTTTAACCTCTGAAGCAAATATTTGTATTTCTGTTTCTGTTAAGCGGACCCTCATTTATTTCCACATATTTTCTTAAAGTATTTTTAGTGAGCTTCCACTAAAGCCTCTGCAGTTTCTTCATATTAGTGTCATGATCTTATGTTAAATTATTCAGCAATAGTACTCTCAAAATTTTAAAATTTGCCCCCAAACTACACACTGCTAGTTTTCCTTAACGAATTCATTAGCTAGGAAGAAATTCCAGTCTCAGAGTAAATTACATATAATTCTTTCAAGTGGTAACAGTCTTGTTTGGGAAGCATATAAACTACAATCATGAGAAGATCACCAATAGATAATCATTACTTGTTTGCTAAATAACGAATTAAATAAATGAAAATAATGACAGTTTTCATACCAAGTTAAGAAAAAGCCAAATTGTGTATTACATTATATTCGGTCCTGGCATTTTCCTTGGAAGGTTAATAATCAATTTAATGAACTACTGTCATTATGGAGAATACAGATGACTGGCGAGCCTAGTGCAGAGCATCCCAAGGGAGCCATCTGGCTTTCACTGCTGAATTAGGGACGAGGGGAAAAAGTGAGAACCAAGACCTGTCATATAAAAGAACATGATCCCAATGATGAATGCAACTGTACTGTACAAACCTAAAATGTACCAATAAACTCAATGAGAAAAAAAATCATATAAAAGAAAAAAAAGAATCTATGGTGATAAAAACATTTTTTTCAAAGTTTTCAGAAAAGTAAATTGCTTTGGAAAAAACATAAAGTCAATTCTGATATTTAACCCTGTTACAGTGCTCTAGTATGGTAGCACTATAATTTTCTAATTATAATATATCATCTACTCTGAAAGATTTCCATAGGCTACAATGACTCTATAAGGAATACTAAATAAATAGAAATTCCCCCAGGAATATTTCTGGTTTCCTTCTCATCTCTCTCAGAATATTTAATCTCAACTCTTCCACAGGATTGGGATTTAGTTTTAAACAGTAGTGAGTATTTGTAAACATGTGTTATACGGTAAGAATATGGAGAAAGTGAGAGGAGAAAGAGCGGAAGCAAAAGGATGTGTGTATTTTACTGACATCAAAGCGATGTCTGGGATAGGGCATTGGTACATTTCAAACCATCTCTAAATCACTTCGGAAAATGGAAGTGTTATAAAACAGTTGTTATACTGCATTGTTTACAAAACGATGACAATAAAATGTCTGTATGTGTTCGTTACATGTGCAATGGTTTTTCCTAATTTTTTTTTTAATCTACAGTTGGTGGAGTCTGTGGATGTGAAACCTATGTATGCTAAGGACCACATACGTATCTTTCTGTCTGTGTATATATGCATGTAAATATATACAAAAGTACTCAAGTACATATGTGTTCTTTAACAGAAGCATTTGGAAAATCTAATGTGAGTGTACAAAGCTTATATCAAAATTATGGTGAATTTTTAATTAAAAGGTTTTAGTGCAGTAAAAGACACAGTGCCATTTATCCTCTTCAAAATACTCTGTTTGAACATACTTGTCCCATCGTGCCTCCACTTGGTGAAGCTGTTCTGGAAATATGCTTTTGTGTCTTTAGGTGCCCTGTTGTGGCCTCCCCAGTATTCTGAGTTGATTCCAAACACTCACCTTTCAAGATCAGATCGTTTTGCTACCGTTTCAATTTTAAGGAAGTGCCAAAAGAGGCATGGGGTGTCAGATTAAATGAAGAAGATGAATGAGAACACCTGATGTTTTTAAGAGCCTGCATTTACATTGAATGGTACGTGGCAGGGGAATACACTATAATTTTTTCGTACATGTTTTAAAGACACAATATTTTGAAAATGGAAAGTGGACCAAGATATGAAGGGAGCGGGGGGAGAAGAGAAAGGAGGGGAAATTAAAAGGATTAAGATGTGTTATGTATTTGTACTGATGCTGCATCATGAATGTCACTGTTACGTAGTGAAAAGATGTACTAAAAACAAAAGACTCACTGAAGAGGACTCCCTGAAGAGTTTCATAAAGTGGCAAGCAAAATGCAACGACTGCTTTGGAAGTGTGTGGTTGCATTATTAGGAAGGTTGATGATATCAATATGACTTATTCTATAATAAGTTTTGAAAATTGAATAGTGCATCATATATTTCAATTGTACCTCATAATGTATACATTATTTTTATTAAAGACTGCAAACATAATGTATACATTATTAAAAGAAGGGCAATAAAATCAAAAACACTAAATAGCATAAGAGAAAACCAAGTATATCAAAGAATATAATAGACCGGATGACCTGTGAGTGTGAAAATTAGTCAATGTTGAATTGATGAAGAGGGTGTTAAGACGAAGCTCAAGCTACTGTCACAGTGAAGCAAGTGAATTTATTGTTACTGAAATTGTGCAACTCTGGGTCTTAGCAATGTCTAAGGAAGTGATTTGTGGGTGAGTAGCAGATGTACATTATTGGCAAAGATTGCTCACAGTAATGGCAAACACTATAGTATACCTTTCAAAATTGGTTGAAAGTTTACCTTCGAAAGCTCCAAAATATGTTTCTAATGCATGTCAGTGATTCAGGTGAAAACTTTATAATGCAATGTCATCAGATCCATATAGTAACCACACGAAAGTGCATGTCATTATTGCCTTCAACTGAGAGATGGACAAACTGTTTCTCCAAAACCATGAACAATATTTTGAAAGTTTCACAGGAGGTAAGGGATGAAACAGGGCTTCAAGTCATATACTTGGATCAGGGGCTATATATTAACAAATTAACTTGAAAATAAGACCAACAAAAGTAAGGAGAAGCCACCTCTCACTGTGATGCCTAATTTGAGATGTCCTCTTGATTTTGTACTGAGGAATGCACAGTGTGCTGGTAAAATGCTACATCTGTGTGTCTGTGCTGGTGCTTCCAGAAAAGAGTGAGTCAAGTGGGCAAAATCCACATTTAATGTGAGTTATACCATCCATTTGGTGGGAGGTCTAGGTGGAATAAAAATGGCAGAGGGAAGGTGAAATTTTTTCTCTTTTTCCTAGAACCGGGATATTATCCTTCTTTTGTCCTTTGTCATCAGACCCCAGGCTCTGCCTTTGGACTCTGGGACTTGCATAAAGAGCAGCCCCCGCTGACACACACACACACACACCTAACAGGTTTCTCAGGCCTGTGGCACCTGACGGTCAGTATGGCTTCCCTGGTTCCAGAGGTTTTTGGACTCAATATCCTGGGGGCTGGGAATTTAGCTTAGTGGTTCCCCCACCTGTTTCACAAACTCAAGGACCCGAGTTTGATCTCCGGTACCAAAACATAAATCAATCAATTCATCAGTCAATCCTGGAGTCTCCAGGTTGCAGATAGCCTATCATCATGGGACTTCTGAAAAAAATCTCCTCTCAGGGGCTCGGGATTTGGCTCAGTGGTTCTGCCGTCTGCCTCACAGTGCAAGGGCCCAAGTTCTATCTCTGATACAAAAGAAAAAAAAAGCCCCTGTCAGATAACTACATCCTATCTATCTTTCTTTCTATCATCTATCTTCCTGATTCTGCCTCTCTCTAGAACCCTAACACATGAACAGTGGAAAAAGGGATAGAATTTAAGTACACAAACAATACATTCCTTCAGTGTTCATTAACTTTTCACTTTGCAAACACATTAAGAAACGTAAGGAAGTGTTTGAACAATATTCAGAATCATATATATATATATATATATGATTTTGTATTGTGCTTTTTAAAAACCTGAAAAATCTGAAATAGTCATTGAAATGATAGGCACACAAGTAAAATGCATAATTTCATACACTTAGATAAAATACTTCATACTTTTTGCAACATTGGATATTTGTTATATGAAAATTGCTTCACTTTTGGTAGTCTGTTTGGACTTCAAGGATTTTTAAAATACAGTGTGATCAGAATTAATGAGTCCCAGTTGGCAAAGTCATCCACAGCATCATGACATTCTTTTATGTGAGATTTGAAAATTCCAAGCATCCTGTTCTGTGTACTAAGATTCTGTCTGGCAAGGGATTACCATGAGACACCTTTATGAGTTGTTTGAAAATTTCTTTGCAAAGGTCAGTTCCCCACAGGATTCATATTAGTAATTGGTTCAAAAGAAAACTATGTCTCCAAAATATGCTGCTCTGTGTAATCAGAGCTGAGAGGCCAAAAGAAAAGAAGCTTCTAAATTGTCTTTGTTTCTAAAGCAGATATATTCAGAGTCAGTTACAAGGGTAAACAAATCTATATTCCTCAACTTACTGTTCCAAAAATCTGTGGTTAGGCAGGGTTCTTATGGTGTGAGAAATATAGATTTCTTTTGAAGTTAAAATTGGCATTTTTAGAGCTTATTATTTGCTTCCCTCTGGCAACTGCCATATTGCTGCAAGCATCACTGGGTCTGCCGTCATTTGTGACATACTCCATAGGACACCGTCAGGAAATTTGGTCTCAGACTCTATGCTAATGCAGACTTAACAATCGGAAGAATCTTACACTTTAATAAAACATTAAAAACATTCTTGGCAGCATGAAGACTGAAAGCAAGACAGTGATAAACTCTGAACTGTCTGTGGTACTGGGAAGGGATCAAGATGAGAGTACTGCAGACATGGTAGCTGCAGACGTGGTCAAATCACTGTTTAACTCATTTGAAAATATATGTACTTGAAAATATACATTTTGTAATGGCCAAAATGGTAAATGTATTTCAAATAAGTCATAGACAAATAAGATAGTATAAAAATAGTTTAATTTCATTACCATTGATTTAAGGGAAATCATTACAATGTTCTTTTAATTTCTGTTGTTTGTCCTATAATTTATAATGATCTCTCATGCCAGTTAATACATTCTTATGATCACATTTTTTAAAAGAGTCCCTGGAAAAAACTTAAGAAGAAATAAAATGGATAGAACATTTGAAAACTAGAATGAAGAAACCGAATCCAAGGAGTGGATAGGCTTAGAATAGAAATGAGTCTTTCACTGTGGATGATAAAAGAGACTTCCATTAGCTGTGTGGAGCAGTGTAGGGTCTCCCGAGAATGTGAAAAATGGGTGCAGTAATTTTTAAGACTTAAATTGGTCAAATCTATTTATTCTTGTAATAATTATAACCAAATGGCAGAAATAATATGAGTTTAATCAAAGTATTCTCCCTGGGCATTTGTAAATACTTGGCACGCCAACTGGCTGTATAAACTATTATATTATCTGGGATCATATATTTCAAAGTGATAATAATTGTCAAATCCCTAATCTTTGATACTGGTGTGATTTAGAGAAATACTATGTAAGAAGTTAGTTTCACAGTCTTGTGGAAAGGAAGATTCAAACTTCTTTATGTTCATTGATAGGTTTTCAAAAAATAAGAGATCTTGGACTAAATGTTTGAATGTGTTGGTCACTATGTGGATTGTTGTTGTCAGTTTCTTAGATTGGCTTAACTCATTAATTTCTGTTCTATTTCCATTTCCACATCTGATCATAATTTGACTATCCAAGAAGCAGTCCTCGGGGTATAGAATATCCTTATTTAATTATTCAAATATTTTAATTTCTGGGACAATTTGTTTTACTCATCAAATATGCCTTCTTTATAATTCTATCAAATTCCAGTCTGTGTGAAATTAGATAGTATGATTCGCCATCTGCAAATCATTTACAATAATATTTCTGGAAAAGAAAAAAGAGAAGAATACATTTCTATCTTTAAAACTTTCCAGTGAAATTTCTGGAAATAGTTTATTCATTGAGGTACTCTCCAACTTGTGAGAACCACTTTCAGCCAGGAAGCCAATCAAGCTAATAAGCTAGTCTTCTTTCCTTCAGGACTCTCAGTTTTTATGATCTAAATTAAACCTATTTGACCATGGAAAATATTATACTATTTTAGGACATACAAATAGACTTCAGAAAAAAAAATTGAAGATCTTAAATTTCTTCTATAATCTCTCTAGCAGATGAAGCTACCTGACTAAAACAAGTCTCTGAGTGAATTCTGTATCAGAGAGTAGACAAAAACTAAGTTATTCACCTTATTTTTGTAACCTCAAAAAAGCTGCAAACACTTCTAAGTACTTATCATGATTGATTCCAAGCACATGCCATTATATTTTAGCAGCAAAAGCCAGTTAACCTTTAGTTGAAATCTCATCACTGAATTCTCCATTATGTAGCAAAGAACAGAATCAGACATTCGATGCTCAGAATAATGAAAAGTGGTATAAATTCTTATATTTTGTATAAATTACTAATATACTAGAACAGATATTCTTGAACAATATTTAGAACCAATATACATCTCTAGAAGAACAAAGTTATATTTTAATACTTTTTATTACGATGCAATTATTCTCTTTCCAAAAATCCAGTGTTCATGAGGATGTTTTTGGCAGTCATTTTGTTTGAAAAAAGGTAGAAGTGATATATTTGTCTAAATCTCTTTCTCTGCACCCTTCATATAGGTATTATGCACAAAGAAGTTGAAATCCAATAAAATTATGCTTGTTGACCACTGAAGCATGGGGGATATTTGAAAAGATCCCTCAGTGTGCTAGCATTGTTCAGATTTACACACATCCTCTAGGGTCATGAAAGTGTCTATGCACAGCCGGCCTGTCTCTGCTGGCTCTGAGAGTTTTGTTTTATAAAACTGGACTGACAAAACAGGAACAGCACATATCCCAAGACAGTCACTCTCTCTAGTCTAAATGAGGTGGCACATCACTGATAAATGGACTAAAATGCACTCTTATGAAAATGATTGAGGGAATAATGACCCCCTTGGGACAAGCTGAGTGCCAATGGATAGGTATTTAGAGGGAGGATGAAGTTGTTGATCCTGCTCCTCATTTCACAGGGCTAGCTAGCTAACTGTCAGCCCATATGTGGAAACCTTGCAGTTATTTTCATATTTGCTGTTCTTTACTAGCTTGTCAGAAAGGAATACAGTGATCTGATGATATGCCAAATTACCAACCTCTGGCATAGGTAGATGTGTCAATCGAGTAAAGATATTTTGTAGCTTTCGGGGACAAGCTTTGTAGAAGTGCTTCTGAGGCCAATGACAGGAATCAGCATAGGTTCCTTGATCACAGTCCCCTTCTACTGTTCCCCCAGCCCACTGGAAAACTGGTCTGCAGAACTCACGTGCTTCATTGGCAGTATCTGGCACAGCTTTGGTCACTGTTGATAACCAAGAACGTTTTTGTTTGTTTTTTAATCTTCTGAACTTATAAATAGTTCACTAAGCAATAAAGCTTTACCTTTCCTTGCTCAGGATCTTATGGGTTACCTTTTCATCACTTTTCCTCTCCAAACTGACTATTCCTCCCAACTCCTTGTCTTTGATTTATACTATTTCTATTCAACAAAGGCATGTGTCTTAGAACGCTAACAGAAAGCTAAGGAAAACAGGCGCTAGTGATCCTCCTCCCTTTTCCAGCCTTTCCCCTCTTCACCACACTCTCACAGCCACTAACATTCCAGCTATGAATATGTGAGACTAAACCAGAAGTTTGGATCCATGTTACTTTTATTCTCTCTCTCTCTCTCTCTCTCTCTCTCTCTCTCTCTCTCACATGCACGAGTTGCTCAAAATATAACTAGTGATTTTGAAGTGTGACATCCATCTCTATTAAGTGACTTCTAATTGTGATACGTTTCTTCTATTCTCTCTCTCTCTCTCTCTCTCTCTCTCTCTCTCTCTCACATGCACGAGTTGCTCAAAATATAACTAGTGATTTTGAAGTGTGACATCCATCTCTATTAAGTGACTTCTAGGGAAAGAAAAGATTAAAGTCAGTGCACATATTTCTGTTGCAGTCTGCATAGTGAAATAGCTTTAAGTAAACTAGAGAAATATAACAACATCATTGAAAACATCATTTTCAACTTTCATGCATAATATTATGAACTACTAGAAACAAAATATAACTAGTGATTTTGAAGTGTGACATCCATCTCTATTAAGTGACTTCTAGGGAAAGAAAAGATTAAAGTCAGTGCACATATTTCTGTTGCAGTCTGCATAGTGAAATAGCTTTAAGTAAACTAGAGAAATATAACAACATCATTGAAAACATCATTTTCAACTTTCATGCATAATATTATGAACTACTAGAAATATCCTAATGTAAATTTTGCAATAGCTTCTTGAAAATATTGCAGATGGCTTTTCAGATTAATTTAAATTTTCTACAAATTGATAGCTATAAATTCATATAACTTGTACTTTCAGTTTTAACACTACTAAAATACATAAATACTGTTCCAATATTATTGTCACCAGAGTCCATTGGGTTGCTTACATTTATTTCATTGTTTATATATTTGTAAGTAACAGTTGTTAACCCAAAAGGTAAATGTATCAACTTTTATTTTATATTTAGTTATACACATACAATTTCCCACCATTCCCATGCTTTAAATTATTTAAAATACATCAGTATTGTTATTATTGGAGATCTATAATAAGCATTTCAAGTAACGGCAAATTGACATGTATTAAAGTTATATTTTAACAGATACTTCACTATTTTAATAATGTGAAAAAATTTAAAAATGACTTAGAAGCTTATCTAGGTGAAATGGTAGGTATGACTGAATCAAATTATATCTTTGGTAATTTACTCTAGAGCCTGCACATAGGATTATCATTTTATCAAGCCCTTTCTATTCGGAATACAGAGCATAAGGATGAGAAAAAATTATGTGACTAAGGCAAAGTCACTTTTTTGGTGGTAGAAATAACATGGGATGATTCCTTATTTATTCAGTTTTCAAATAGTTTTAAATGACTCGTAGAATACTCCATCAGTCTAATAAAAGTAATGTTGCCTTTGTTTACAAGCCAGAGTAGATACTCAATATTTTTGGTGTAATTAATCTAGCCCTGATGACAGGGTTTTACTTGCTGCTCATTAGAAGCTAATTTTATCAGTATTGTGTGTGATTTTAGAGGGTATTAGTCAATAAGTTTATTCCATAAATAAAATAATGATGCCAAAATTAGTTTTTAAAAAATTGAGAATATTTTTTTCTGTAAGATGCATCTGGAGTTACAGGTAAGTAAACATAGTTAGTAATCAAAAAATTAATAATAGTGGGAAAGAGAAAAGGAAATGTAATATGCAATATTCAATCTGTTTGTATTTCTCTTCCCTACAGAAGCACTGAAGGCTCTTGTTTAAGTTGTTTTTCAGGGTTGTTTGATGTGTCCCATACTGGAGCAGGTAACAAATTTATTTACTGTCTACTGTACGATAGTAAATAAGATGTATCAATTAAGAACAAAGATTGAGGGCTGGGGATTTAGTTCAGTGGGGCTGAGCTTGCATTTCAAGTGCAAGGTCATGAGTTCAATCCCCAGTACCCAAAAAATAAATAAATACATAAATATTTTTTTAAAAAGATAAAAGATTGGGTAATTTTACTTTAAATTGATTTTAAGAGAATTTGCTTCCCTAAGTTCAAAGTTCCTCAGCTTTAATACAGCTCCCATGTTATGCACAGCAGTCACGTGGGTCTTCTCATGTCAGCCCAAGAGACTTGGAGGTCATAGGATTCAATGCAAACTTAAAGCTCATGATACTCACTGTGTTACTGCTTTGATAGGAAATCATTTTTGTTCCTCAAAGGAGAGTCTTGTTACTGCTGCCAGCATCCTGAACCTGTAGAAGGCTAATTTGTAACTTTGCAACTGCTACACAATTAGACCTTTCACAACTACCAACATATTCATAAATCTGTATTTTTCCTTTAACAATAAATGAATACATATTGTAGTTACTCATAAAATATGTTAATAATTTTAAAAAGAGGAAAGTGTAAAATCATAGTACATTTGATGCAACTTTAAGTTATTCTTTAAAAAGATCATATTAGGTCTGTAATTTATAAGTGAAATATTAAATATTGACTTGTTTTTGAATGTTTACAGTTATGAAGATTAGGGGCTGGGCTACATTTTAAGGTATAGTGCTTGCCTACCATGTTTGTATTTCCCCCAAGAAAAAATGTTTATGGATTTGAAAAGAATTATCCCACTTCTGTTGTATATCTCTCAGAGTAAAGTTTTCAGTCACAAAGACATGCATCTGTTTAGATCGTACATATTGCCAAAAATTTTTCCTAAGGCATTTTATAAAATTACACTCTAAACATAAAAGTCTGAGAGTTTTTTCATAGCATCTCAAAGTTGGATACAGCACAAATTTCTCTCAAACCATAGGAAAGCAGAGGGGAGGCATACTTTAACTACAAATGAATTAACATTTCCCAGTGTGCAGGAAACATTACACATCTTAACTTGTGATCAGGAGCCCTTTCATCATAGCTAACTTCAAAATTTTCTACTGTTGTATATTAAGCAAAATGTGAAATGTTTAAGAAATACTATTTCACATTTGGGAAAATATGCATTTTTTAACAAAAAAAATGTAATACAGCTTAATTTTTCATTAGTACCATCAGTTTTTCAATGTAGGGGTTATTAAAGTAAGTGACTGTTAGCTCTCAAAAGTTGACTCAGTTATTCACCCTCTTTTAGAATCCACAGCTCAGTTTTACTAATCAAATGTAGTGGAAGTGAAGCACTATAACTCTTAGTCCCAGCTAATAAGAAGAATGAAAACTTCTACTTTTGGTTTCTTTAATTCTAACCTACAGACTCTGAGAATCCTAAGCCAAACAGAGTCACAAAAACGCAAAGTGTTGCATTCAACAGATCTGGATGAGCCCGCAGCCAATGACAGGAGCCTGTTGGATGATTTACCCTGCTGGCTGCCAGGTGACTGGCTTAGAACATTGCACCCAGCACAGAAATCACTGAGCCAGACACAGTCAGCCAACACAATCATGAGATGAAAGAATGTGATCCTTGTTTTAAGTGACTAAATTTTGAGATTGTTTGTTACTCATGTAGATAACCTGAACAAGGTGTGTGTACCAATGTGTGATCAAAATAAAAGGTGAAAGTTTACACTTAAAAATACAATTCAGTAATAGGCATATTGTTTTCAATCCCCTTCAAAATACTCCGCCTCACTTTCAATACACTTATTCATCATTCTTGGCACTTTCTGAGGCTCTTTTGGAAGTCCTTTCTGGAGTTCCTTTAGTTGCACTGGTGTGTCTGACTCTACATCCTGAATCCATTCAACACGTTTGTCTTTTTCTAAATTATCTTCTCATCACTGAAGCTCAACAACCAACACACATAAATCTAAGGTTTATTTTGGCCCTCAGTCTTTAGATGTTTCAGTCCACATTTGGTGGATTCCAAAGCAAGGCTGCATAGCAGTGAGGAGTGGCAGAGGAGAAACAGCTCAAGTCATGGCAGGATGGAAGCAGAGAAAAAGATCAAGGGAAGAAGGAGAGAGATACCCTCTTCCAGATCATGGTTCAGTAACCGGAAGTTACCACCCAAAATCATATGTAGCTATAAACTTATTAGTTAATCCACTCATTTTATGTGGAGAATCTCACCCCATGAGCCAGTTACCTCTGAAAAGACTCACCATGACTGCTTGAGGCTTTGAGGGCCATTAGGGTATAAACCATTAAGATAATACCTTTCATGGTCATTTTGACATTAATGAAGAACCAGTCATACAGTGCTAGATCCAGTGAATGAGATGGATGGAAATGCATCATAATATTTCTACAAGCCTGCTTTCCATTGAATGACAGCAAAACTCACCTTATTTCTGGTCATACTTCATAAAGATGTTCATAGAACTGCTTCAGAAAGAGCCAAAAACAAGAGTTATTTTTTAAATTGGAGTTTTAGAATTGGAGGGGTGTATTTTGAGGGACATAGCAATTAATTTTTATTGTAATTTTTGAAACTAAAAATTTTAACATTTATCTTTTTGTGTGTGTGGTACCAGGGATCAAGCTCAGACCCAGGATCTTGACTTAAAAAGCAGGCAACATGCCACTGAGCTACGTCCCCAACTCAACATTTACCATATTTTTAAAATCATACTTCATATGTATTTTCTGAAATAAACTTAAAGGAGTAAGTGTGTGTCTCTAAAGTCTACAACTTTGCATCAGAATTTTGTTAAATATTTATTTTTGGCCTCAGTGAAAAAAACAGTTTGGAAACATTGATAAATGGTCATATGAAGTCAGTATTATTATTCCCAGGCTGATATAAAGTGATTTTCAAGCCAATTATTTTTTTTCTACTCACCATGTAATATCATACTACAAGTATGTGCTCAAAATAATTTCTGTGGACTTAGATGTTTCTTAGCTTTCATATAAAACTAGACTTAAATTTACTAGAATTTACATTAAAACTAGAATTGCTGATTACTAAACTGCAGAAGGCAGTTAGTGGGCTCATATTTCCAGACATCACTGGTTACTTCCTTCGCTGCTACTCTGTGTTTCTTTCATTATTTCTGTCCCTGGTAACTTTGGGCACAAACTTCATTTTCCTGGGGAACCAGAAGTCAAATTCATGATCTTTGAGAGGCAAACCTCAAGATGTAAAGCTAAGGTGAAACACTGAGAATAAAAAAGAAGAGAAAGAATGAAAGAGAAATGAAGACAGTGGCAAAGCATATAAGGGAAAGGATGGGAACTGGAGGGAAGTGAAAACGATGAGAGGAGAGGAAGATGATAAGAAAGGAGACAGAAATGAAAGGATGAAGAAAGAGGGATGGACAGAAGGGGAAGAAATGGAAGGGAAAAGAAAAGTTGAATTGAAAGTTATTTGCTGGGAGGTGTCCTCTTGATGAAGGTTTCTTTTCTGTGAATTTCAGACTCTACTTCCAAGTCCAAAATAAAGTAAAGGATAGCTTTGAAGACAGAAGATCTGTATGCTGTAACCCAAGAGAATAAACTGTGCTGCCGAGAAAGTTCAGGAGATTAGCCCTCCACTGTGGAACCATGGAGTGTAAATGAAAGTGGATGAGTCGAATGCTCTTTCAGAGTACACAGGTTCTCAAGAGGGGTTAGTTTGGCCACCTTCTCCTAAAGTCATTGATGATGTCTGGATATTTTTATATTGCAAAATCTGAGAGGGAAGGTTAGTGGGGGTGTTAGTGGGTACAAGCTAGGGATTCACATAAGATTTATTCAGTGCACATGACAAGACAACAAAGAGATATTTGGATCAAAAATTCAATAGTACTATGGCTTAGAAATCTTGCCAAGCTAATTTGTATCTCGGGATGATGTAAACATTAGTCAAATGTACTTCACTGATGAGAGATTGACATGAAGGCAATGAAAAGTTTAAACAACCTTATACTTGCTTACAGTTCACAAGTAAACGGAGCAATTTATTTTTTTCATTTTTATCTAAATGGTCAAGAAAACAGTGAGACATAGCAAAATAATGAAATGTCACAAGTTTTTGAACAAAAAAGAATGGAATACCATACCATATTGTGTAAAGCAACTTTTTCAATCTAAATGAAATAAAGCCCAATAGTTTAGGGCAGCAGCTTGTCCCAGAACTGTCTCACAGAGGCCAGCACCTTAAATGAACCACACTGGACAGTATTTGAATCCATACTACAGAGGGGTCAAAGCAGCCATAAAGTCCATGGTTATGAGCTCCAGAGGAGAGGACAGAAGGATAGAACAACAGAGAGAAGGCCTCTTTGAGGCTCCTCAATGAAAAATGATGCCCACTGGGAAAGTGAAGAAAATCTCTGCAATAAAGGCACACTAGGCCACTGTGGTTGGTAAATTGGTGGAATAAGCACCTCCCATAACAACCCTGACAGTCTTCAGGGTAAGGACAGCTGGAACCTGCAGTAGAACCTTGAAGAGGTCAATCCTCAAGGTCAATCTTCAAGGAGGGGGTCAGGGACCTTGGGCCTTGAAGTCAGAAATCAGTGTGAATCTCAGTGGACTACAGCTGAATTGCTGAGACTAATTGACTTAGATCTGCACACTGCTGCCCATGCTGTCTACTGCAACAACAGAGACATATGTGAAAGGAGGCCCTTTCATTTAAAAATGTATAGATTCTTTTCTTTTCTTTGTCTCTCTCTCTCTCTCTCCCTTTGGTTCTGCATTTCTCTCCCTCTCTGTTCCTGTTTCTGTCCTATTTCGGTTGTTTTTCTCTCTTCCCTTCTCTTGATTATTATTATTCTTATAGGAAGGTGAATATAGTTTCTAACTTCCCTATTGCTGTTAGTTTGTTCTGTTCTTGTCTTTATTCCTTTGCTCTGTAATTTCCTCTTCTCTTCAATAGTTTCCCAAAAGTTACATCATCTCCCTGTGTCCTCTACCTTCACTTCTAACCTTTAACTCTTCTATCTATCCCTCCTCCCAAGCTCCTTCAAAGTCCTTATCTTGAAGACTAAACTTGCTATATTGAATGGTTGGTTTATTATTTTTAGTCTGATAATCAATTTTGATCTAGCTCATGTGTTAAAGGTGACATTAATTACTACCACAAACTGTCATTTTCTAAGCTGTGCTTGATGCTATTCTTGATGCTGATTGTATCACTTGGGCTAAGGTGTCATGATTAATCTAATCAGTTGTCCTCCCTGGAATACTGAAAATGAGATTGCCTCAGAGTCATTAGAGACTCAAAACCTAAAGACTAGTTCTACTTGGAAGACACCACTGAGAAGTAATCATTTCATAAGGGCTCTAAATATGGACAATAGTTTCAGGCAGCATAGCAGCTCTGAGGTCAGGATTCCCTAGCTGGCCCCACCCCAGAAGCAATGGCCAAAAGTCCTATTATTTAGTTGTGGCTGAAAAGGTAAGAATACAATCGAGGAATCTTTTTGACTGAACTCAAGAGTTCCTGTCCAAAATAATGAAAGGTCAATTGTGAATTTATGTTCAATTAAAAAAAACTAAATTAAATTTCTAGCATCTCTGAACTTGCAGAATACATGTCATATGGGCTTATAAACTTCATCTGTAGGGTTAAAACAGAAGTTATCATTTATACTAACCTGTACTATGTCTTTCACATTCCTGAAAACAAACTAAGAAATATTCATAGTCAAGCATTAAGATTAGAATATGTTCAACTTAGGCCTTGTTGAATATGAAAAATGTTCCGTGCCTAAGTTTGTCTAAAACAAGAAAATAAAATGTTAATTTCACAATGTTAATTAATTCCATGTGATATTGATTTTAAACTTTTTATATCATAAACAAACATTTTTCTAACGTCTTATGTCACAGTATGTATTTACTCTCTTATGTGTGCAATGGGTAGGAGAGGATAATCAACAAATTACATTTAATAAATTGGAACCTATTTCACAGCATTCATGTGTTTATACAAGAAGATGAGTAAACATATATGACTTTCTCCACTATGGAGGACAATGTTCAGAGTAACCATGAAGTTATAGATCCTAGGTAGATTGTAAAGGAAAATTATACTATTATGGCACAGTTCTGGAATGAGAAAAAACTAAAAAAATTGTTTTATTATATAAGAATGAGAAAATGTCCCCAGCCAGAGGCCTGCAAGGACAACAGAAACATGTGGACTCAAACCCCAGCCAGAGGTCAGCCAGAAGCTTCATAGTTCAGGAATCCAGAACTCACATGGCAGAAAAGCCATCATTCTGAGCTGAAGAAAATGGTTCAGTGGCAAGCAGTGGAGAAATGGACTCTCCCAAGCTTGTTATTAAGAATTGAAGCCTACTGTGAAAACAAAGAATGTTACCACAATAAAGATACAGTAGACTGCAGCAGTTGATGCAGGGATCCTCTGATCTCTGGACTGCTCAAGACTTCCTTCTATTTGAGCCTGTCACCACCAGGAAGGCAGAACAGCATAGTGCAGTTTAAACCCACCTCAAGGAGCCTGCCACTGGACAGCCAGGAGAATAGCATGGTGAAGAAATCCAGAACTCATGTGGCAGAGAGTAAAAGGACCATCATTCAGAGCTCAAAAGATGGTACAGTGGTGAGCAGCAGAGAGAGGGCATCTCAAGGCTTGTTGTTGAGAAATGAAGCCTACTGGGAGAGCAAAGAGTTACTCTGATAAAGATTCAGTGCAAAGCAGAACGCAGTGTCTGGTCAGTTATTGGAGTCAACACCTTTTATTAGAACCTGGGCTTGCTGAGAGGGAAGGGTGGCTCAAACCTTCAGGAGAACCATGAAGAGTTCAAACCTAAAGGAGGTCAGGGAGCTCAAGTCCAGACTCACAGCCAGAAACCAGACTGAACTTCAGTGGACTATGGCTGGCTCAATGAGACCAACAAACACAGATCTGTACTGCCTGTTTTCAATCAGTTACAACAGAGACACACCTTGAAGGAGACATTGATTTTCTTTTCTTTTCATTTTCATTTTTTTCTTGATTGTTCTTATTTTTTATAGAAGCAGGAATAAAGTTTATAGTTTTCCTGTTGCTGTTTGTTCTCTTCTGGTTTTTGTTCCTTCATTGTCTCTTTTCCTCCTGTCTTCAACAGTTTTCCAAAACTTATGTGATTTTCTTGTGTCTTCTACCCTGACCTCTAACCTTCCCCTTCCTTCTGTATCTCTTCCCCTCAACTCTTAAAACTTCTCCCCAGAGGGAAAATTCACTGTATTGAAGGGATTATTTACTGTAAACATATTTCTGGTTGGTTCTAGATTGTGCTATATAACCATAAGTCTAGTTCATGGGGACAGAAGTGATATATTAATAGTTACTACAGTTTGTCAAATTCTAGGCTGTGTTTGATACAGTTGTTGATGCTGATTGCATTACATTGGTCAAGGTGATGTGATTGCTTTAGTCTACTGTTCTTCCTGTTATACCAAGACTGATGTTGTCTAAGGGCCATTACAGACTAATAACTCAAAGGCCAAGTATACCTGAAAGACATTCTGAGAAGTAGCCACTGCCTAAGGAATCTAAATACTAGCAGTAAAGATACAGATTATAAGCAATATACAAGCATCAACTCAGAAACTATAACAAAAAAATCAACAAGAAAAACAACAAAATAAAAGTGAGAAGACACCTAAACAACACAAAACCAGAATTCCATATCACCAAAGGCAAATTCAGGGGGCAATGATATGGAACAATATGAAAGTCAACTGCCTGAACTCTCCAAATTGGTAACAAGGGAATTAACAAAACAGGTGAAAGAGGCTATGGAAAAAATGAAATTAGAAATAATTTCTCAGATAACAACAGAGATGGTGACTATAATGAAAGACATGATTAATAACTCCAGAACAGATACAGATTTAAAAAAATGAGGAGCTGAGGAAAATAATAGAAACTGAATACTAAGCAGAGGAAAGAAGTGAAAAACATAGAACAGATATAAGCAGATATCCAAGAAATTAAAAATGGCATTGAAAGTTTCCACAGCATAATAAGTGAATATGAGGATAGAATTTCAGATATAGAAGATAAGATTTTGGTTTGCAAATATGAAAAGAAAGGTTTCTTAAAAATACCAAGGGACTATGAGAAATTAATACAACAGCTACTATATTATGTGAAAAAGAATAACTTAAAGTTGACTGCAATCACTGAAGTCATGAACAAACTTTTCACAGAAGTAATCACAGAAAACTTCCCAAACAGAGAAAAAGAATTTGAGGCAAAGATAAGTGAGACATATAGAACTGCAACTAGCTGTGATAATAAGAAAATCTACACCCAGGCATATAATGGGATTCTAGAAATCCAACACAAGAACAAAATATTAAAAGCAATTAGAGAAAAGAAACAAACCACATACAAAGGAAAGCCCATCAGAATCACAGAAGATTTCTCAACACAAACCAACAAGTCCAAGAGAGCCTGCAGTGAATTATTTCGAGCTCTAAAGAAAATAAGCTCTCGCCCAGATTGATGTACCACACAAAACTATCTTTCAAAATCAATGGAGAAATAAGATACTTTCACAATAAAAACAGGCGAGCTTCAAGAATATGAAACTAGGTGTCCAAAATACTCTAAACAATATCCTAGGAAAAGATAATGAGGGCCACAACTCCATGAAGTCTAACACAATGAGTCCATCAGGCAAGGCAAGAAAATAAATGTAAAGAGGAAAAAAAAAATCCAACAATAGGAAAAAAAAAAAACACAAGAAGGATAAATCAATATATATCTGTTATAGCCATCAATGTTAATGGTCCCAATTCACCAAATAAAACAAATAGGCTTGAAGAATGGATCAAAAATCAAGATCCAACAACCTGCTTATACAAGAAACACACATAATTCAAAATAATTCATAGACTAATTATGGACAATAATACTCTATGTGACAGGAACCATAAAGAAAGCAAAGGTAGATATCTTAATTTCAGACAAAATAATTTTGAAACCATCACTAATTAATATAGACAAAGAAGGTCAACACAGCCTTGTAAAGGGAATGATCCAGGAGGTAAAGATGACAACTATAAATATGTATTCACCAAATGTTGAGGCACCCAACTGTATAAAGCAAATATTAATAGACATGAGCAATCATATAAACACTACCACAATTGTAGTGGTGGACATCAATATCCACTGACACAAATAACAGATCAGTAGACCAAAAAAAAAACAAAAAAAAAAAAAAACCAAAAAACCAAAACAAAACACTAGCACTGAACAAAATTCCTAAACAAATGGATTTAAGAGATATCTACAGCATAGTGTTCCACCCCACAAAATCACTGCGCATAGTTTTCCCAGCTACACATGGGTCATTCTCCTTAATAGACCACATGCTAACTAATACAACATACTTAGGTAAATGCAAAGGAATTGAAATTATCCCATGAATATTATCAGATCAAAGTACAGTGAAATCAGACATCAATAGCAAAATAAATCACAATACCTTCATAGACACATGGAAATTTAATAACACTCTCCTGAACAACCAGAGTCACAGAGGAAATTAGGAAATTAGACAGTTTCTACAATTAAATGACAATACCAATGCAACATAACATAATTTATGGGACACAATGAAAGTAGTTCTGTGAGGAAAATTCTTTGCAGTGAATACCCATATTAGGAAGACAGAGCAACCTCAAATAAATGACCTAATGCTAAAATTCAAGCTTGTAGAAAAAGAAGAGCAAGACAAAAGGAGGAAACTATAAAGATCAGGACAGAAATCAATTTTATGCTTACTAACAAAATAATACAAAAATAAAAAATGAACAAATTGTTTGACAAAAAAATTGACAAACTCTTAGCCAATTGTATCAAAGACGGGGAGAAAAGACCCAAAGACGTGCAATGAGGAGTGAAAGGGGTGAGAATCCAAAAGATCCAGCAAAAATCAAGAGGATCGTCAATACCTACTTTGAGAACCTATACTCCAAAAAAGATTGAAAACACAGAAGAACTTGACAGATTTCTAGATACTTATGAAATACCAAGTTAAACTAAAAAGATATAAAAATTCTGAACAACCCAATATCAGTGAGTGATATTGAAAATATAACTAACAACTTACCAACAAAGAAAATCCCAGGTCTAAATACCTCTACTGCTGAATTCTACAAGAAATTTAGACAAGAGCTAATGTCACTACTGCTTAAACTTTCAAATGAAATTGAAAAGAAAGCAATAATCCCAAATTCATTCCTGGAAGCAAAACTCATCTTGATCCCTAAAACAGAAAGATCCATACAAAGAAGAGAACTGCAGGCCAATCTCCCTGATGATCATAGATGTAAAAATCCTCAATAAGATACAGACAAACAGAATTCATAAGATTTCCATGAAGATTATACACCTTGACCAAGTAGGATTCATTCCAGGGATGCAGGAATGGGTCAACATACATAAATTAATAAATGTAATACACTATATTAACACAGTCAAGGACAAAAATCCATAAGATCATCTCAATAGATGCAGGAAAAGTGTTTGAAAAAATTCAACAACCATTCATTAAAAAAAAAAAAAACCCTACAGGATATTGGAATAGATGATCTTTTTCTCAACCTCAAAGAAATTGTCTATGAAAAAACAAGAGGCAACATCATACTAAATGATAAATAACTGAATTTTTTATGCTAAAAACAGGAACAAGACAAGGATATAAACTATCACCTTGCTTATTCAATATAGTTCTGGAAAAATTATCCCAAATAATTAGACAAGAAAAAGAAATAAAAGCAATAAAGATAGGAAATGAGAAATTAAATTATTCTTATTCACAGGAGACATGATTCTCTATATAGAGGTTCCCAAAAACTCCACCAAAAGACTTCTAGACTTAATATCTAAATTTAGTAGAGCAGTTGGATGCAAGGTCAACACTCAAAAATCAATGGCTTTCTTGTACATGAATAACAGGCTCATTGAGAGAGGAATTGGGAAACAACTCCTTTCAAAATAGCATACAAATAAATGAAATATCTAGGAATCAACCTAATGAAGGAAGTAAAAGACAACTACTCTGAAAACCATAAAACTATAGCACTGTGAAAAAAGAAATGGAAGAGGATATAAGAAAATGAAACACATCCCTTGCACCTTGGTAGAAAGAATAAAAATAGGGAAAATAGTCATCCTTCCAAAACCATCATAAAGCTTCAATGTAATCCTAATTGCAATACCAACAGCATACTTCATAGAACTAGAGAAAACAATCCAAAATTCATTTGGAAGAAGAAGAGACCCAGAATAGCAAAAGCTATCTTAGGCAACAAAGACAAGGCAGAGGATATCATGATCCACAACCTGAAGCTATACTACAAAGCTACTATGTTATGAGCATGGCACTGGCAAATAAATAGATCCAAGGATTGATGGAGCAGTCTAGCAGCTACAAAAACACCTCCAGACATGCTCAGCCACTGCAATTTTGACAAAGCAGCCAAACACTCTGAATGGAGGAAAAATAACCTCTTTAATAAATGGTGCTGGCAAAACTGAGTTTCAACTTGCCGAAGTTTAGAACTAGACTCATATCTTTCACCATATGCTAAATTAACAGCAAAATTGATCAAACATAGAAATATTAAAACAGAACACTAAAGCTTCTATAAGACAAGTTAGGTAGAACTCTTGAAGACTTTGGCATAGGAAAAAACTTTATGCAAAATACCTCAGTCATGAGAGCCAGGAGGGCCAGCTTGGCTGCACCCTACTCTGCCATTGCAGCTGCCACCATCTCCAGTTCCAGGAGGGCCTGCTCCATGACCTCCCCTGCCCACACCACCACCATCTTCAGCACCAGGCAGGTAGCGGTGCAGGCACTCCTGAACCCTCTCAACTACCCACCCCATGCATGCTTTCAGAAATCCTGATTGTGCTAGTCTTTAGACCTACTCTGTAGAAGCACAGGTGGTCATAAAGGGTATTTTCTGGCATTCCCAACTTTGAAAATCTTTAAAGAAGTGGTGGGGGGGGGAATCTGTAGTAGAACTGAGTAGACTTCAACCCTTCAGGAGGTCGGGGAATTCAATCTGGGCCTTGCAGCCTGAGGTCAGTCTGCATCGTGGGGTTCTGCTGCCAGCTGGCTTCTGTAGTAGAACTGAGTAGACTTCAACCCTTCAGGAGGTCGGGGGATTCAATCTGGGCCTTGCAGCCTGAGGTCAGTCTGCATCGTGGGGTTCTGCTGCCAGCTGGCTGAGATCAGGGGACTTGGTTCTGCACATGGCAGTGCATGTTGTATATTATGACAGCAGTGATACAGACTGAAACAGGCCCTTCAAACTCTTGTTTTTCTTTCTTTTTTTCATTCTACTCTGCTAATTCTTTTTTCTTTTCTGTCCTCTTTCTCAAGCTCAGTCTTTTGCTCCAACATATTATCCCTCATCTGCCTTTTTGTTTCTGCTCCTGTACTAACTCAGATTTCTTCTTTTATTATTTTTTTCTCTTTTCTTTGTGTTTTTATCTTATGTCATTCTACATCACTCAAGGGTTATTATACTTCTATTCTGTTTGTCCCTGTTGAATTTAACAGTTTCCTGATGATTGTGTGGTCATTCTATGTCTTCTGGCTTCATGTGAAACCTTCTCTAATTCTTTTACTTATCTACTCCTCTCATTTTAACTCTGTCTTATTCCCCCATCCTAAATAGTAAATATCCTTCTTGAAAAGTTTATTCAACTGCAAACATATTTTGGATTGCTTCTTGATTTTAATGTAATTCACATGGTTTGAAGGTGATAGACAGATGAGTACCACAAATGGTCAATTTGCAAGTTGTGCTTTATCATATTGTGGTGCTGATTGTATCATTTAGGATTTGGATTGTGAGTGATTCAATGAGCTGTTTTCTTCGGTATTATGAAAATGAGAATATCTATGAATCATTAGAGACCCACGGGCTGAAGCCCAACCATATCAGGAAGATTTAAGTAATAATCTAAAGTTTAAATTAAGGACAATGCAACAACAATAGTAAAAATGAGAAAACACTTAAGCAAGATACAGGGACAAACTTCCAGTTCACCAATAGCAAACAGTGGGGCAAATGAAGATGAAAAGTCTGACAGTGAATCAACAGGACACCCTGAACTCAAAGCACAGGAAGTAACAAAATTGATCAATCAGACTCTAGAGAAATTTAAAACAGAAGTAATTTCCCAGATAATCATAGAGATGATTAGCAAAATGAAAGTTATAATGTGAGACCCTAGAAGAGAAAATGAGAGGAAAATATATGAGCTCAGGACCACAATAAAAGCCATGAATGCCCAGCATAAGAAAGAATTGGAAACAATAAATTCCCAATATAAGAAAGAAATGGAATCCATAGGGCAGATTCAGCAGATATCCAGGAGATTAAAAACTCCACTGAGAGTGTTCACAACAGAATAAAAGAATGCAAAGGTAGAATAAAAGAATGGGAATATAGAATCTCAGATATAGGAGGTAAAATTGCAGTCAGTTACCATGAAAAGAGGTCTCTTAAAAACCATAGGGGATCATGAGAAATTAATCCAACAACTCTTAGATGATGCAAAGAAGAATAACATAAGACTGATAGGAAGCTAAGTAGTAGCAGGAGAAAATGCAAATGACTTAAAAAAGCTGTTAACAGAATTAATTATAGAAAACTTCCCAAACAGAGGGGAAGAATTTGACACACAGATAAGTGCGGCATATAGGACTCCAACTAGCCATGATAAAAAAAAATCTACATCTAGACATATAACAATCAAGGTCCCAAAAACCCAACTGAAGAACAAAATACTACAAGCAGTAAGAGATAAGAAACAAAGCACATGCAAAGGAAGCCTATCAGAATCACAGCAGACTTTTCAGTACAAACCCTTAGGTTAAGGAGAGACTAGAATGAGACATTTCAAGCAATAAAAGAAAACAACCTCCAACCTAGACTGATTTATCCTGAAAAACTTTCTTTCAAAATGGATGGGGAAATAAGATACTTCCATGACAAAGAACACCTGAGAAACTTCATGAATACCAAACCAGCCCTACAAGATATTCTAAACAATATCCTAGGAAAAGACAATGAAGGTAACAACACAATGAGGCCCAACAGAGCAAATCAAATAGGCAAGGTAAGAAACTAAAAGGAGAAGGCAAAAAAAAAAAAACAAAACAAAACAAAAAAACATGACAATAATGTTAGTACATATCAGTTATAACCATCAATATCAATGGCATCAATTCACCACTCAAGAGAAAGAAACTGGCAGAATGGATTAAGAAGCAAAATCCAATAATACATTATATATAAGACACACCTAGTGCAAAAAGAAGCCCATAGACTGAAAGTGAAAGGATGGAAAACTTCTTCATGCAACAGGAGCCCAGTAAAAAGCAGGGGTAGCAATCTTATTCACAAAGTAAATTTCAAACATAAACTGATTAAAAGAGGCAAAGAAGGCCACTACATCCTTGTGAAGGGAACTATTCAAAAGGAAGAGATAACAAATAATTCATTTTCAATCTATTGAGTATGTTAGAAAGCACATATGCTCCTTTTCTTTTTTTCTTTCTTTTTCTTTTTTATTTTTCTTTCCCTGATGCTGGGGATTAAACTCATCACATTGCTCTGGCTAGGCAGGTGCACCACCACTGAGCTAAATCTCAGGCTTCACATTTCATATTTTTAAAATTTATCAACATATTAATCTTTGTCTCTATATGTTGGTCTACCAAATTGATGAGTTATTTTGGTTCTCATTTTCTTTGCTTTTTTATTCAAGAATTTATGAAATCTGTATATATGAGTAGTATGAAAAGTATTAAGGTCCATCTATTATTCTCCTCTCTCATCTCTGCCTTCTGCAAATTTCCTTTTCTGTCACCACAGCTTGTTTGGTTGGAAATTTGTTAAGACAAATTTTGTTATGTTATCAATATATCTTTGTACCTATTTTCTACTGATAATGAATATTATTTTTTGCATAAATTTTATCATAACTATACTTAAATAAATGGATGATAAATCTTTAATATCACTCAGTATCTGGCACATATTACAAATTCTCCAACTGCCTCAAAGATGATATTTATTTCTCTCAAATCACACAAATCACAAACATTCCACACATCACTGCACTGTTTTGTTGTATGAAAGTATATATTGCATTGTAGAAAATATGCATTGTGTATAGGTGTGGGGGGTATGTTAATATGTGTGCACTATTAAATGAGAAACATGGTCATGAATGTGGTAGGATTTTGCACATTTGACATATCGATAGCTTCTCTGGCAACCTAATGATTTCTCTAAATTAGATACTTGATTTAATTCACAGTCATTTGTTTGGGAAGAATATTACATATGTATTGGTGTTAAATTCTATCATTATGCTTATAAAAATATAATAAAAATAAGTATGGGATATAATAAAAAAGAAACAGAAAAATCTGATCTTAAAAATGTGAACTACAATTAAAACTATACATAATGTTTAAAGTAGAATGTTTAAAAATGCCTATAAAATAAATATTAAGAAAGAGAAAATAGTAGGCTCGGATTGTAACCCAATAATGGAGTTCTTGTCCTCCATGGGCTGGGCTCTGGGTTTGATCACTAGCATGGAGAGCGGTGGTGGGGGAGAGGGAGAAAAACACAGAGACACAGAGATAAACAGAAACAGAAAGAAACAGAGAGACAGAAAAAGAGAGAAACAGAGAGAGAGAGAGAGAGATAGAGAGAGAGAGAGAGAAAGAGAGAGATCTATGCCAATGTGACATCTTAGCAGGCTAAGGCCAAGCCAAGTTAATGGCCATTTTAATCCTTCCTTGTAAGCCCAAGCACTACAGCTATGGCATTTTCTCAAATTGATACTTCAGAAATCATTACTAAATTACTGAGAGTTGCAAGTGGAATGAAGTGCTATTTTCTATTTTTCCCTAAATAAATCATTTGTTTCTTCTTGAGAAATTGTCAAGCAAAAAGTGACAGATTATTAAAACATCCATTAGTATTTGCCTACCCACAGAGGTTCATATGTAAATATGAATTCTTTCACATTTAATGAAAAATACATGTAAAAAGATACCATACCAAATGCTTGAGAAAAGAAAAATGACAAGATTCCTCCAACCATTAAGAAGCTTATAGTCAAGTCTTAAAAAGATGTTGGTGAAAAAAGACATGGGAAATGAGTGAGTAGAAATATGAAATTGGTGTACAAGTGAATTACTCTAAGGTGAGACTGAGTAAGAAAAGATATCTTTGAGCTGAACTAGATTTTTGTTAGTAAGATGATGTAGCAGAGACAAAGCTGGTGACAATCCAAGATGAGAGAAATAAGGGAACTGAGAAAGAAGTGAAAAATGCATGCAATTTTAATGAACTTTGCTGTTGCTTCACACTGTAATATAATCCAACTCCTTGCACAGTGCTCAGCACCAAGTAGATCCCACAATGCATTCTACATCAACCTATATCTCTAGTACTCGGCTCTCCTGGTGTATTTCTGAGGTTAAAGGGACCCAAGAATTTTAACGCTACTTCTTTGTTCCTGTAGCATTTTTATAGAACAAATTTAACATTTTGTTTCACTGGGAAATATTTCAAAAGGTATGAATTATGAGTAGTTATGCATAAAATTCATTATCACTTCATAACACTGTCAAGATGCTGGAGGAGGAATTTACTTCACTTGATTCCTGGCTTACTTCTGTCTGTGTATTCTGGTGCTGGGTAGTCAAGCATATTTTTAAAAGCCATTTCATAGTGTTCTGTTGAATTGAGCAATGCTCTAGGGAGCTGTCAAAGCATTGCCTGAGGTGATTTCATATGTTTGTGCTTATAATTGTGAAATAACTGCAGTTACACAGCACGGATCTGTACTGGGCCCGGTCTGCGTAATTTTTACAGCTCTGCAACACTGCTCTACCATTCAGGACTATGGGAAGAGAGGCCAGTGCATGAGGCCATTGTGAGGTCATTATTGTTGTGGGCAACAGGGAAAGTCATTTGTGGGGGAAGGAGAAATGCTAAGGAGAGCACTGTGATAGAAAAATGAGACAAACACAAGGAGAAAGAAGATGGAAAAAAATGTCTTGGATTTTTTAGAGCACATAATAGTGCAGTACCCATCTGCCCGTGTTTGACAACTGAGTGCTTCTTAAAAGAAAGGCTCTCGGGCTAAGAGAAATCGGACATCCGTGTCATTCCTCCTCCATCAGAAACTGCATCCAAAGACAGGGGCAGGGAAATTGGCAGGATGAGATGGAAGGAGAGTGATCACTTTGCTTCAAGATGGACCAATCTAAAGGGATATCTTACATTGTGTGCAAATGGCTAATAGCCTCGTGGTGACTGTATCACTGTTCAACTCCTCCTTTCCTTTACTACTTCTTCATTAACCCTGAAATATGTTGCACATAAGGGTTCTCTTCCGTGTAATTCATCCTAATAGTATCCCTGCATGTACATCTACCCCTTAAACCTTCTCTGAGGAATCTGAACTAATATGTTAAAAAAGTACCATCTGCTGAATCCAATCTGCATGCATATTTTAGGAATAATTGGCAATAGGTACCTCATCACTGGTAGTAAGGTGAATATCTTGTATTCTTGAATATCTTGAATATCTTGAATATCTTTTTGAAAGTTCAAATCCCAACCCTGACCATTTAGGACTGCCAAAGGCAGAGCCTTGGTTAAAATGGGCTATTATTAGTTTTGGGATTCAGAAGTTTCAGGCTTCATAGTATGAATGGATGTGATTTAATCTCCTCAAAGTACAATTGAGGATGTAGTTTAAGATGTTACTTGCAAAGTCAGGATGATGCCCTATAAAGAAGGGGAAGACATGTACACAGTCATAATTGTAGAAATTTATCAAATATGAATTTACCAAGATAATTATGCTTTTAAATGATTATTGTATAACACTGCATTTTCCATAGGTCGATTACATGATTCCAGCTATCAGGTTGGTGAATCTGCTCTGGAGGTGATATTGCTCACCATCTATCAGTGGCGCACTCATAGAATGCTGGACCTTGGCTCTAAATCTCTGGGCTATTTAGATAGAGAAATCTAAATCTTCATATTTAGAGGTCTGACATAACACTTTTACAGGGCAACAGAGCAATAATCCTAATAAACTGGAGCCCAGGAACTGCTGAAATATCATGCCATGAATTCAGCAGGGAAGAAAAGGGAAACCAACTGTTACCAAAAATACATCAGATCATCAGAAAAGAGAGGTCTGCTTTTTGGTAATATAGTCAGGAAATTATATGTTCAAAATCCCCATGATAAATTAGAGTGGCTCTTGCATGACAAGGATAGCATTGATCACCTGGAGCAATCTGACAACCAAAATTAAGAACTCTACATTCAGGTCAGTGTTTGTAAGCAGGTCAATTAGAGCAGCAGAGGTGCTAGCAGATGTAGAAACCTCACACATCTTGGGTGAGTCCTTATGGAAAAAAATCATTTTTTAGTACATATTGAAGTAGATGATTTTGCCATCATCTTGGGGAAATGGTATATGTAAATAATACAGTTTGTTTCCTTTCATTAATCCTCTCCCCTCCTCTCCCTCACTCCCCCTTCAAGTTCTCTTTCTCCCTCTTCATTCTTGTTGACATTAATCAGTTTATGGCATATGAGGTCTCAGGTGAGTCGTTCTCCAGAATTGCTGTCAGTACAGGACAGCCAAGTTACTCAAGGTCAGGTCATTTACCCAGCACAGCTCCCATTTAGAGACCTAGTTGAGGTGATCGTACACCCAGCAGGTCCCGTGCTAGGGACACAACTTCAAAGCATTATGATGACCTTCTGCAGCGGTCATTTGATTAGTTGGTATCCTTTTCTGGACGCATCATTTCAGTTTACCTCCCCTAAACAATCCTGCTCTTAGTCTTTCTCTTTCTAACTTCCCACCCACAAATCTCTAACTCCAGGGATTCCTAGGAACTCTAAGACAGGCAGACCAAAGCAGATCAACCAAGTAGGCACTACATAATTATTTAACTTTATTTAATCTAGGTTTTTATCAATAGTCAAAGCAACCATTATTTCATAAAATATTTTAAAAGATTCTAGTTAAACAATAAGATGCTCTCTTCATTTATAATGTTTATTTTATGAGCTTTTTAAGATTTAGTTAGAACTAGGTTTTGGTTACTTATCACTGAGTACACATCAAGCTATAAACAGCATGATTTGATTAAGTTCTAATTGATTAAACTACACTTAAAATATGTTTTAATTTAGCATCTGGTGCTTATGATTCAACCTTTGAAATGTGCACTCTTGCATAGTATTTTCTCTGCTATAACCTGCCCAGAAGACATAGCATTTCGCAGAGGAAAAAGATGCTTCATAAGAGTAAGTGACATATAAAATTGCCCAAAGAAGTTATCAAAAATAATAGAAATTAAAGCAGTTATAATGAAGCTGATTAAGGAAAACTTACTTGTAACTATAGTTCTAGGCTATGATTGCAGGAAGGACATAGCTTTTGAGTGAATGATTGCAATGGCAAGAAGACAGCAGAGAGTTTTGTACTTTTCTTGCCCCAATGTAATTCTAAAAATCAGGCTAATATCTTTATTAATTATAGAGAATTCCTCAGGACTGAAATTTTGTGGCCTGTCATTTTCTAGGAAATGTTCTGCTTCATGAGGAACACCCAGATTCAAGCATTTAGATTGTTAGAGATCTTCGGCTATTTCTTTTCCCTCACACATACAATTTTGTCAGGATTGCAGGCAATGTACTAGAATTGAAGCCCTGTTAAGGACTGGCCTGAAGTTTGCTTGAAACGCAAAGATAGGCACTGAGAGAAAAACAGTACAAGATAGGTTCCTGCAAAATCGGTCAACACTGAAGTGTGGGGTTTTTTTCAGCTTTAATTGAGTTTATTGGTACATTTTAGGGATGCAGTACAGTTACACTCATTGCTGGGATCTTGTACCTCTACATGACAGGCCTTGGTTCTCATTTTTTCCCCTTACCCCTGCCCTCCCTTCATCCCCTCCTCCCCTCCCCATCTACAAACACTTCATTTCCATCTTTTCATTATCTCACATTTTTTTCTTTTCCCTTATTAACCTTCCACCCCTCTCCTCCTCCCCATCTACAAACACTTCATTTCCATCTTTTCATTATCTCACATTTTTTTCTTTTCCCTTATTAACCTTCCCCTACCTGTCCCACCTTCCCTGTACCTTTAGCTCCTTTCTTCCCATTTCTAAATGTCAGTAATCTTATTAGGATCTTATGGTGTGAATAATCTGAAGTCTGTTATTAAGTTGAAGAAAAGGCAAATAACTCATAAGAAATACTTGGCACTACTGGGATGAGTGGATTTCCAAGGCTGGACTCCAGGGCCTGGCTATTCAGATGGCCTGTGGACTTTGGTAGACGGCGACCCACAGATGAAAATGAATGAAGTAAGACCTGAGTGGATGGCATGTATCTCTAGAAACATAAAGCAGGAATGTTTCCTGGTATGTAGCCAGAAGTGTGATGATGAATGCGGCATCCTTTATCTGACTGGCCTTTGGGGTAGCTGTCACAGTGCTCCGTCTTCTGCTTGAGATGTCAGAGGCTTCAGACAGGGAGATCAATAATGCTGATGAAACAAATGCTATTAATACTAATGTCAAAAGTGTTAACAATATTTCAGCCTAAGCAATAAGCAACTATGGCAGCTAGAAAATTTAGCTACAGATGCCTGCAGAACTATGTGCTTTGATGGATTCAAGAATGTCTTCTCATTTCACAGGGATTCAGACTGCCTTATTTTTTATTTAATAAATATTGATTGAACACCTATAATTTGCCACACATTTTTTTCAGGTGCTGATGTTAATTTTTTAATAGAGAAAATTTAGACTTTTGTCTGGAACTATACCAGTTAAGTTCCAACTATTCAGAGAAAATAACAACTCTGCACATACACTTATTAAATTTGCACATGAATGATTATTTAACTATGTAAATTATGTAGGGCATTAATCATTACCAAATTCCTGCAAATGCTCTGGAGTTAGCATGTCATGTGCACTTTTTCCATGCACAACTATTTCTTTTCCCAGAAAGTTTGCAAGCTATTTGTTAGCTAGGTGTCTAATTCATTTCTTTGTGTTTTGTGTCCTGCAAAGAAGAAAGCAAAGATTTAAAATTTGCTAACAGTGAGTTAATTATAAAAAAGTAGTAGACTTCTGCAATTGTAAAATGAGAATATTCCTAATATTAAATTGCTTTCATGAACTGAAAAGAAATATGATTGTACATTTGTAAAAAGCTTGGTACATACAATTCTTACTTTAAATATTATATGTGACATATTTATATGTAACAGTTTTGTATGTTCCACAGATGATCCATTCAGACTGATTATAATCTCATTTAATCAAATTAGAAAAGCAGATGGTCTGCAATTTGCTTCATTAATAACACATTTCAAACTGTTGACTCATATGTATGTAATGTTTTCCTATCTTTTATTCTAGTTATTTTTATAATTAGACACATATACTTTTTTCTCATTGAGTTTATTGGTACATTTTAGGTAGACAGTACAGTTACATTCACTACAGGGATCTTGTACCTTCACATGGCAGGTCTTGGGTCTCATTTTTTCCCCTTGTCCCTGTCCTCCCTACAGCCCCTCTTCCCTTCCATATTTATAAATACTTTATTTCCATTTTTTTATTTTCTCATATTTTTCCTTTTCCCTTATTTCCTTTCCCCTAATTTTCACAGTTCCCTTGCACCTTTAGCCCTTTTCACATTGTCAATTATGCCATTAAGAGCTTATGTACCATTATAGTTTTTCACACCAGAGAAACTATTCAGTATTTATAAATGTGTAACTTATTTATTTCACTTAGGAGTATATCCTCAATATTCATTAATTTTCTTATGAATGGCTCTAATTTCTCATTCTGAGTAGCATTCATTTTATAGAAAAACCACATCTTCTTTATCCAGTCTTCAACTGATGGGAAAATGGGCTGTTTCTAAATTTTAGCTATTACAAACTGTGCCACTAAAAACATGGGTATGTATATATCAGTGTGGTGTGATTCATTAGTTCTTTTGGAAAGATCCCCAGCAGAGGAATGGCTGGGTCAAATGGAACCTCTAATCCTAGTTCTTTGAGGTATCTCCATATTATTTCCATAGGCTGCACTCCCACCAACAATGGAGAAGGGTTCCTTTCTCCCCACAACTCCCTCCAACATTTGTTATTGTGTGGTTTCTTGATAGCAGCCATTCTTTCTGGGGTGAGGTGAAATCTCAGTGTTGTTTTCATCTGCATCTCTCAAGCAACCAGTAATGTGGAACATTTTTTCATATATTTATTTGAAGCTTTTACTTCACTATCTGAGAAATATCTGTTCATTTCAGATGCCCACTTTTGAATAGGGTTTTTATATTTTGGGGGCTGATTTTTGTTGTTGTTGTTCTTTATATATTCTAAATAATAGTCCTTTGTCTGAGGAGCAGCTGGTAAATTGTTTGAACAATTATTAACCCATATTTTCATAGTATATACTGGAAAAAACACAGACCAAAGATTATTTCTTTCAGGTAGAAAACATCTTTTAGAGCAGACATTTCTTTAACAGTATTTTACTACCAACTTACTCAGGGTTCCAGTCAGATCCTTAGAGGGAAAAATGAGGGCCTTTATTCCTCTTCTTTTTTTTTTCCAATACTCTAGATCAATATTCCTCTCTGAACAGAAGCTCATGAAGTATTGTTTGTTTATGTTTAATGCAATTTATTTTTAGCCATCTAGTTGTGGTGAGACTTAGGGTAGAAGTGTGAATGCCTTTGATTGTTAGGATCAGGATCAGAAGCTTCCTAAGGAGAACAAGAAGCTAGATGCATGCACACACACATACCTCCAAAGCACTCTGTTTAGAGAGTGTATTATTGTATTTCAGAATGCATAATTTTTCTCTACAGTTGCTTCTAGAGGATTTATTTTGTGAAAAAAGTAGGAAAACTATCCATATCTATCAAAATAATTAATGATTCATTTAGCGACTTCAAATTTAATACATTGTTTTTAAAAAAAAGTTCAATATTTCCCTGCTCTATGATTTTTTATTCATCTGTTTGAAGCTATGCAGTTTGTTAATGGCAATAGAGTGCTAACACTAGTTGAATATTGGGGTTTAGAAATGTAATTATGTACATTTTTTTGAAAAGCAGTGTAACTGTCATTTTTTGTTATTAGGGAATTAGCACCCCCACTGATATTTTGTTTTGTTTCATTTTTCATTTTTAACATTGTCTGTCTGGTGTAAGAAATTGAAAATTTAAATAGGGACCAAAAGGTATAATACATAATGTGAAATAAGAAAAAATTCATTCAGTAGGAAGGAGGGATTAGAGAGAGAAGAGAGGGAAAGGAAGGGAAAAGAAAAAAAGAGAGCACCTTTTAAATTTAATGTTTCAATGCTCTTTTTCATTGAACTGTTTTGTAAATAACTCTTTATTTACATGATACAGAGGGTCTAAAATGGTATCGAGTATTGACTATTCTGGAAGATAATCACTTTAAGTAACTGGCATTCTCAAGTAGAAATATATTGATCAGACAACACCCTGTACATAATCATAATACCCTCAAGGAAAGGCCTTTCCCTGACAGGTATGGAGACAGATGAGAAAGTATTCACTCTTGAAGTCCTTTAAATGCCTATCTATGAGTAGAGCTTCAATAACTAAGGGATCTGAAAGGTTGTAAGAGCATGGTAAAAGCTGTCTTTATTTAAAATGCAATTGATCTAAACAAAGTAGCTAATAATCTCCTATCAACTTGCCACTACATTTCTGCATTTCCTAAAACTCTACAGCATTCTACTTTTAATGCACATTAAGAAATTCATGTGTGTCTTATTTACTTTTCTCTTATTGCTGAGACAAAATACCTGACATCTTAAATTTAAGGGGTAAAGGTTTATTTAGCTCACAGTTTGTGGAGGTCTCAGTTTATAATTGGCTGGCTTCAAGGCAGGGAGGCACATGGCAGATGGAGAAACAGTTCAGGGCAGTGGAAGACAGCAAAAGCAACAGGGAACAAGGGAACAAGGGACCTGTTCCAAGATAAGGACAGTATCAAACCAATCAGTGGACTGACTCAGTACTCACACACCATTCATCCTAGCATTGCACCATGAATCAATCATACCCTGCAGATTCAGCCACCTCTGACAAAAGCCCCACCTAAAATGCATGAGGCTTTGAGGGGACATCTAGACAAAAAAACATAACAACATGCTTTAACGAGAGCTTTCTACATAGGTTTAATATGTCTTCGTATCTATACAAAATATATAACACATTAAAATAAGGATAATTTGGATCTTATGTATTATTGCAGATTATTCACACCAGGAAAACTATTCAGTATTTACACATGCTTGACTTATTTATTTCGTTTAGGAGTATATCCTCAATACACATCCATTTTCCTATGAATGAATCTATTTTCTCGTTCTTTATGGCTGAGTAATATTCCATTTTATAGAAAAACCACATCTTCTTTATCCAGTTTCCAACAGATGGGCAAATGGCCTGTTTCCAAGATTTAGCTATTACAAACTGTGCCACTATAAACATGGGTGCACATACTTCTCTGTGATATGATTCTTTTAGTTCTTTTGGAAAGATACCCAGCAGAGGGATGGCTGGATCAAATGGAACCTCCAGTCCAAGCTCTTTGAGGTATCTCCATATTGATTTCCATAGTGGTTGCACCAGTCTGCACTCCCACTAACAATGGAGAAGGGTTCCTTTCTCCCCACAACCCTGCCAACATTTGCTATTCATTGATTTCTTGATAGCAGCCATTCTTTGTGGGGTGAGGTGGAATCTCAGTGTTGTTTTCATCTGCATCTCTCGAATGATCAGTGATGTGGAACATTTTTTCATATATTTACTTGCTGCTTTTACTTCTTTGTCTGAGAAATGTCTGTTCATTTCAGATACCCATTTTTGAATCGGGTCTTTATGTTTGGGGGTGTTGATTGTTTTGAGTTCTTTATATATCCTTGATAATAGTCCTTTGTCTGAGGAACAGCTGGTAAAAATTTTTTCCCACATTGTAGATTGTCTCTTAGTTCTGCTGATGGTTTCTTTTGAAGTACAGAAGCTTTTTAATAAGATGAGATCCCAGTTGTTGATTCTATCTGTTAGTTCCCATGCTACTGAGGATTTGTTCATAAAGTCTTTTCCTATATCAATGTCTTCCAGAATTCTGACTAATTTACCTTCCAGCAAGTTTAATGTTTCTGTTTTAGTATTTAGATCTTTAATCCATTTGGATTTTAATTTATTGCATGGCGAAAGATAAGAGTCTAATAAGATACTAATAAGATTACTGACATTTTGAAATGGGAAGAAAGGAGCTAAAGGTGTAGGGAAGGTGGGATGGGTAGGGGAAGGATAATAAGGGCAGAGAAAAAAATGTGAGATAATGAAAAAATGGAAATAAAGTGTTTGTAGATGGGGAGGGGAGGAGGGGGTGAAGGGAGGGCAGGGGTAAGGGGAAAAAATGGGAACCAAGACCTGTCATGTAAAGGTACAAGATCCCAATAATGAATGTAACTGTACCGTATCCCTAAAATGTACCAATAAACTCAATTAAAGCTGAAAAAAAAAAACAAAAAAATAAGGATAATTCTAGGAGCACTGAAAAAAGATCTACTATATTTAGCAAAGTGGGGCTGGGTACATGGAAACTCAGTAGTGACAAGTTGTATGAAAGCAGTAGACCAGTAATTGTTACAGTGAATGAAAAGTGGAACCAATCACCTGAAAAAAGAGTGTCCTGCAGAGAAGACAGCTCTGAGGAGGCAGCAACCTCGGGAACTCTGGACCATGTCATTTTAACAATTGTAGAAACTGCCCTTTTACTATTTTTTAAAATATTTTTTGTATTTTGAACAACTTCATTGAGAGATTTTTTGAATAAAGCTGTGTCTCTCTAAGATGTACAGTATAATGTTTTGATGCATGTATAATTTTTTATCTTTATTAAGGTTAATGGTACATTTTAGGTATACAGTTCAGTTACATTCATCATTGCGATCTTGTACCTTTACAAGACTTATTTAGGTGTTTTGAGACAGGGTCTCACTATGTGGTGAGATTGAATTGGAACTCATTAAGCAGCCCAGGCTGGTCTCAAAATCACAGGGATCTTCCTGTCTCAGCCTCCCAAGTGCTGGGATTTTAGGTGTGCACCATCACACCCAGTTTACAAGATTTGTTTTGGTTCTTATTTTTCCCCATTCCCCAGCCTTCCCTTTACCCCTTCCACCCTTCCCTGTTTGCAAAGATATGTTTCCATATTTTCTCTTTTTACATATTTTTTATTTTCCCTTTTTACCTTTCCCCTACCTCTTTGACTTCCTCTTCTCTTTTGGACCTCTTCTTCCTATTACACAATATCAATTATACAATTTGATCCTTATTTATACTTTAGTTTTTCATACCAGAGAAACTATTTGGAATTTAAAAGTGTGACTTATTAATTTACTTAAAAATACGGCCTCAGTGTGCAACCACTTAGTTATAAATATCTCTACTTTCCCATTCTTTATGGCTGATTTGGACTCCATTTTATTTTTAAAAAACACACATCTTTATCTAGTCTCCACTTAATGGGCACTTGATCTGTTTCCAAATTTTAGCTGTTACAAACTGTGCCACTATAAACATGGGTTAGCATATATCAGTGTGGTATGATTCCCTGGCAGATACCCAATGGTCTCACAGAAGAAACTAGCTCCCAATAGCCCATCCTGGTAATTAGCAGAAAATCCCCACATCCTGTCTATCTGGACTCCTTGGAGAGGTGAAAGGGGAACTCTATCAGTTATCATCAGGTATCCTCTGTCTGAGAGTGAGCTGAAGCAATGTCACTGGAGCCCTTTCTTAAGTCTCCTTTAAGAGTTGAGCTACAGCTTTGGACTGCTTTCCCTATTACTAGTAAGACAGACCACTAGACAAGTATAAAAAAAAAAAAAACTTTCAAAGATTAAGATCTACCTGAGCCTTTTTCCCCTTCCTAGACATGATCTTCATCATTTATGTGTGTAGGGAAGAAAAACAGCCTTTCTGATGGGTTGTGAACTTTTTAACATTGTCTGTGGTCTTACAAAATGCTATACGTCAATGTTTTTAGATGTTTAACCAGCTAGAGATTTGTTTGGACTTTTTGTCTGTGCTAGTGAGTTAAATACTGCCCTTAAACTTTTCTCCAAATTGTTGGGAGTTCATTTGAATATCCCTCATAGTCAGACTGCTCCTCCTTCCAGAAAGTCAGACTAAGACAGCTTGCAACAACTGTTTCTATGAGTTTCAAATACTTAGTAAATTTAAAGTGCAATTGAAAGGAGTATCCTTGTCTTACTGCTAGTGAAAGATGCCTAAAAGACTGGGGAGACAACAGAAATTACTCAGGGCTTATTCTATGCTAAAGCCCAAGGCAGAATCTCTGAAGGTGATCTCTTTTGTAGGAAAGGTGCCTTATGTCCCTATCTTTCTTTTAAGGAACTAGAAAGCAGTAGTTTGAATTTCTAGGTTTGCTAGCAATACTTCTCTAAATGTGATTGTCCTACCTGAAGTCAATTGAAACTTGTGTTTTGCTAGTACCTACTGGAGTAAGGATATGAGTTACCTGAGGGATATAAGATCATGCACTGGTGAAGAGTAGATAGTCCACTCTTGTTTTATTTTCTGGGTCTCTCTGCACATGGGACCTACCTGCTCTGGAGTGGAATAAACCTTGGGGGATGCCCTAGGGGGCACAGGAATCAAGCAGGGACTTGTGGAAGGCCATATTTGATTCTCTTATTTCAGATCAGGAACTCCATATCTGAACTTTGCTCTCCTTCTGAATGTATAAAGGAGCAATTTAGTATTTATCTACACCCCTGCATGGTGTGCCTACCTCCTAAAGCCAAGTACGCAAAGGAAATTGCTATGACGCTATCTCACAACTAGATTTAAACTGTAAAAGAGAAATAATGGTCAAAATCATTTTCAGTTGAGATTTTCTTTACATTAAAAAATAATTATTGCTTGTGTTCAAGTGTAAATGTAATGAGATACATCTCACCCTTAAGACATTCAGTACCTATAAGCCTGGGGCTACTCCTCACCCTTTAGAACTTCAGAACAAAATTTCTAAGACAACTTTAATACCACAGTATGTTGAGAATGGAGTATCTACACCAGCCATAATTAAAATCTCCATGAGGCTATCCATCCTTCTCTAAATTGTTCAGGTCCCTCAAAGACAACATCCCCTGCAGGAAGTAAATAGCAAATATGGGACTATCTGTGCTCCTGTGTCTTTTTCTCAGTGATCTAAAACAGATTAAATGAGACCTAATAAAAATTTTGGAAGATCCTGATATGTGCAATGAGAACTTACTCAGACCTATGGACTAGATTAGAAAGATGTAATGTTGCTCTTAAATCAAAAATTGGTTTTTAATGAGAGACAAGTAGTATTACATTTAGTGACAAATAATTATCTTAATTTTAGAAGCTCAAAAGACAGAAAGCCAGAGGAATAACTGGTTTCTACTGGAACACAAGTAGTTCCTATACAAGACCCCTACTGGCCTGCCAATTAGATAGAGTACTAAGATGTAAGTGTTACAAAGAAAATTTCATCATGGTTGTCCTGATAAAATACTGTGTGTGGCCCTTAATCTTAAATTTCTCTATAATATATAACTGCTTCTGTTAACATTCTTCAGGGATTGAGCTTCTAGAATAACCATGGTTAATAAGAAATAACAGCACCTGTAATTGTGCTTTATAAGTCAAAGAGTTTAATATCCAGGCAGAATTATAATAGTTAAGCTCACTGTTCCTACTGCACTACTAATGTCACTGATCTTCTCTTCTGGGTGTTCAACAACTAAAGTTTAGAGACTAAAACTAGAAAGGTAACTGGACTAAGAGGATTGCTAATGTTTTGGCCTTAGCCCTTCAAGGTCTACAAGATCCAGAACACAAAGGAACCTTTCCTAGAGGATCCTACAACTTTGGTAAGTCACTCAACCTCCTGAGAAGCAAGATTGCTGGACACCAGAGGACAGATATACTGTGTGCCAAAGGAGGGTCACAATGAGGGAAAATTCTCCCACACTTTCACGAAAGAAACATGGTCAAGCAAGGCTGTAACCCATCCTGAAGGCTGTCACTGATAGAGGAGCTGAGTGCTTCTAATCATGATTCCAAAATAATGCCTGAGGAGACTTAGCTGGCCTTGATAGATAGCAAGAGATATCTATCTATAGATATCTATCTAAAAGATAGATAGCAATCATGTTGATTGACTCATGTCTCACTTTAATTTGGTCTTAAACACCCAGCAGAAAAGAATAACCAAAAAGGTATAAAATAATACCATTGTAGGAACCAAGTTTTCAGGTCAAGGTCTTTGCCCTTTGCCCAGAAAACATTCTGGGCAGAGAGCTGTAAAAATTCCATTCTGTATAATAACCTGCTCCCTGTTTTTGTGTTCCTCTTTTTCTGACCTAAGGATGAACCTATCTTCTCCCTGATAGTTGCTTAAGATAGTTAGAAAATCATATATTTAATCACATGTTTTGTTAATCATATGCTTTGTTACATATAATAATTGATTAATCAAATGTTCTTTGGAAAAAGAAACTTGACCCTTTAAACCTCCCCTCCCTTATTTCCAGTAAGTACCCTCCTATTCCAATAAGTACCCCAGTAATATCCAACAGTAATCAAAAGATAAAAATAGCATCAATAAAAAGCACAAGGCTCCAATCATGCTTCAAAATTGAGTCTACACTCTCATTTTCTGATCCACTCAGTCGGTGAAATACGAGGGTCCAGACAAGAGCTTGCAATAAAATCCTCATGTAATTACATCAGACTTGACTCCTTGGTGGTCTTTGGGGATTTCACAACTTGGGCACAACACCATAGTAATAAAGCTAGATATAAAAGAGGGGTCCAGTCACTGACCCCTAATGGCAGTTTCCAGGAGCTGATCATGATTATGGATCATTAGAAAAAAAACTGTTAAAGTCTATAAGAGCATAGCTAGGTTTTTATATTTCTTAGTGAAGTTTGTTCTTCAAATTGTCTCCTATCTTACAGCTAAATCTAGAGACTTATGACAAAGTATCAGATTTTTAGATAACCTCTATTAATGGAAGAATCTAAGCCCAGCAAGTTCAATCACTATTTCAATTTGTAAGGGTGACTTTCTCCCCAACCTGCCCTTTCATTCGAGTGTGCTCATGCTTAGATTGAGCATACTCTAATTTCTTAAAAGCTTTGTTTATTTTTTGCCTATGGGCTGCTAAACTCCAAGCAGTCATACAAATGGAAGCAATGATAAATGTGCTAAACTTTTACAGGGATCAACAGATGAACCTTGAAAACTACTAAATTATATGACTTCTATGTTGGATTCTGAAGTACCCTGTACCTTCTCCTTATTCTCTTTCTGTGCTGTATTTATAGCAGCATTGCTCACCGTATAATTTGGTCCATGCATTCTTAACTGTTTCTTTGACTTTGTCTCCTGCAGACTTAAAAGCTATGCAGCTAACAAGATGACAATGCTGTGAGCCTATCAAATGCCTTTAGATAGACGCTCTGTAGAGTAACTCTAACTGCGGATCACAACTATGATCCCCTTCAGCTGGAAGTAGCCAGTGCTGTTTTCACCCTTTGCCCCCTCAAACCAGTTAGGGTACTTCTTCAAAGGGGGGAGTATTGCAGATTAGGTAAGTTAATTAGATGTCTTCTAGGTAGTTAGACAGGACTACCCTCAAGGAGCCAACACAGCAAGGAGCCAACATGGAGGATAATAAGACACATTCACTGTGACATGAATTATAAAAGGAGAGAAACTACTATACCCTTCTGCATCCGTTGGAATGAGTAGCAGGTGTCAATAACCTGGGTGGGGGTCCCAAGGTCTTAACCCAGCCTTTGCAGGAAATATCCCTGACCCCCACCCTTACTGAAAATCCTTGTACACTAGCTATGTGACTTGCTTCCCCACTTGACCCCCACTTAATATTTCCTGGGTGACTGTACTTTTACTTTTATTGGTTGATCATGGTTTTGCCCCACCTCATGCCCACCTTATAATTTTACACTGTGTCTTATGGTTTAGACCCATTTTGTGTGTACCTCACAACCTGGCTTTGCTGTATAAAACATCTTGTAGAACTGGGGTGAGTGGGCAACCCACTTTCTGGTTCCCCTTCTGTCTCAATTACACAGGAGCTTCCTTTCCCTTAATAAGTTTTTCCTACTCAAAAAAATGTGAATGTGTTAAATACATGACAAAATATAAATTCTGAATGAATTTAATGTCAGAATATTCATTACAGAAAAGCATGTAAAAATGAAATTGCTGATAAATTCAAAATAAGGACATATATATTACAATTCTTCATAAAGGTTCACACAAAATAAAAATAAGTACACTTCATGAAGTGTAAATTTTATTTTGTGAACTTCATATGATTATAGCAATCTTTCTTTGGCAACGATAACTACAATAAACTCATTTTTTATTCATTTCACTTCTTAAATGTTCCAATAATATTTGTAATAGTTAATGGGCATTCATAATAACATGACTCTTCTATTTGTTTTCCAATTATATAAAAGTGATGCTTGTCTTGCCTCTGTTTTGCCCTTTATTTTGCCAGTGGGGATGAGTGCTTCCAAGCTCATCTCATAAAATATATTCTGTATTTTATTTTGCTGTAATTGGCTTTGTGAATAACTGCCATTTCTATGACAATGATTTTTATCTTGTGAAATGTTAAATATTATTATGCCTATGTTTATATGTCATCCTACATTTTAAATCATTGAATAGTCATGAGACCTGTAGCACTTTTTATTATGGCCAAATGAAATTCTTGCTCAACTACTTTGCTATTCTTAAAAAAAAAAAAAGCATAATAAAAAACTACATGGAAATAAAGCTTCTTTTGTTCCTGCATTTCTCCTTTAGAAAACAGTTTCAGAATTTCTCAAGCATTATTGTAGAGCTAAATAATGCTTATAAAAGAATATACCCTTTTACCCTGCCTCCTGCCAACTTTTCCTCTGCAATTGTGCATGCTGGAAAAGAATCCCTTCTAATTGTGTGAGCTACTTTTTATTCCTGCTACATAAACCCAGGCAACTTGGAAAATATTTCTAGCATTACAAGCTAAAATTCAATGGATTATTTGTACATCTCTTTTATTTTTTAATGTATCACAATAATCCTCTTTCTTACTAAGCCTAGCTATGGACAGCATCTTTTATATCCAAAGATAAACATTAAATCAATTTCATTTCAAAAGTATACTCAAGAGTTATCTGTGGTTGCCATACAATAAAAAATTTGTATTAATGACCATTTTGCTAACATCAGGACAGAAATAATCAGTGATATATTATGAGAAGAGTTTTGAAATTAATTTTGAAACAAAAAGAGCTTATAGGAGTATGAAGGTCCATGATGTATACAATGCTATCACATGCACTGCTTCATACAGTAAACATGCCTGACATTTTTCCAATTCTGTAAAATAAATTTCCATAAACAGAAGCTTGAAATAGTGCACACTTGTTATCTCACAATTACTGTGGTTAGGAGTCAGAACCCCTTGCACAGGGGTCTTTTGCTTGGGATTTGGTATAGCCACAACAAAGGAGCTGGGAAGGGCTGTGGCCTAAACTAAGTCTTATGGTCCTCTTCTTCATTCACATGTTTGGGAGCACACTTCAACTTCTTGCAGCCATGTAACTCTTGCCTGCTTGCATCTTCAAGGAAAGCATATAGGCTTCTTTTCAAACATGAGTCTTTCATGCAGGACTCAGCTCATTAGGTCAAATCCACACAGAGCTATTTCTCTTGTTTATATTAAAGTAAATGGATTATGAGATTCACATTTGAAATTCTTTCACATTCCTTTCATATCTACGTAATGTAACCTAAGGTAATCTATGATGTGATGTTCAGTATGGTCACAGTTTATCTCCACAAAGGAAGGAGATTCAGAAAAGCAAGCACACCACCAGAGTGCAGAAAACAATGAATCAATCTTGAAATTCTTCCTGCTATGTACATCTTTCCATGGGTGCTGAAAGTACTTGCAATAAATTTATACAGAATTTTACTAAGAATATATAGATATATACACACATAAACTGTGCACCTTTAATTGGAGAAATATGTATATGTTATGTTAGCATATAAGAGCAGAAATTAAAATGGATTGTTGCTTCCTATATCTACTGTGAAGATATTTTTATACTAAATAACTGAGAGATGTAGGGATGAATTATCTAACCATCCATATTCCTTTTCTCCTCACCCTTGGTAGTTATAAAAAACAGATGTTCTTTTGAATTAACTTCTTAATCTAGCCAAGCCAAACCACCTGTATTCCAAAGATATCTGCTTTAGTAAGAAAAAATTCAAGAGTTAAATTACTCTTTATGATCATTAATCAACTCAAATATTTGCTTCTAATTTTATCTTCAGTGGGTGTTAGAGCATACATTGAGTAATGAAGAAAAATTTCAAGCAGAGTCAAAGAAATGTTCTAAATTTATCCAATAATATCCAAAGAATCTCAATTAATTCAGTGTATCTTAATCTACTGCCTTATATGCTGATAATAGTATCCATTTATGTTCAGTATATTTTAAGGCTAGCAAAGCTTTTAAAAACAATAATTTTTATTTTATTTTCAAAGTAAAAATAAGAATTGCTGAGGCATATCAATTAAAAGGACCAATATTATGGATTTTTTTCTTACAGAAATTGAAAGAACAATAATATTTTCAAGGTCTTATTTAGTTCCTGCAGTGGTATCTGGCCATCACCAGCATGTTTCTGAATTTCAATTTGATATTTCTTGATAACTATAACTCTCAGACTCAGCTGTAGTTCAAGGCATTCCAGGAAGCCATTAAGTTATTTTTTTATCCAATGTAAAACAGATAAAGCAATCATTAAGGATACTGTAAATCAAAGTGCAGTTTAAACAAGTGTATCTAACCCTGATATGCTGCTTCACTAATTCCTCCCATTTCCCAAAATTTTGACTTAGTGATTAAAACTTTTCTATGAAAAAAAGTTTGTACTATCATGTCAGAAAAGAAAATGTAATTTTAATAAATTGGAAGAAAAATCACATCCTTTAATCTCTGTTTATCAGAGTAAAACACTTGTGTGGTTGAAAGATCACAAGTCTTATTGTCAGTGTGATCATTGGTGAATCTCAAAGTCTCCTGTCTGATAGTCTTTAAAACTACTTAAATTCCATATGATTCAATTGCCTTTTGTATAAATAGAAAGGTAGAGAGGCCTACCTTATATATGGCTCGAGCATTACTAAATTTATGTGAAGAGCAGAGCATAACATCTGGCCCATAGAGTGTATTCAAGAATGGTTTTCTTCCTTGGTTTGTGGTTTATGTGTAGACACCCCTCCAAAGTCTCATGCGCTCATAGGTAGGGTTTTTGCAAGGTGATTCGGTCAGGAGCACATGATATGTATTACTCAATGGATTAGTCCATTGACAATTTCATAGTTAAATATGAAGTTGCAAGGTGAAGCCTGTCCCTGCAAAGGTTTATATCCTCTTGTTCTTTCACTCTTCTTCCTGCTATGCCATAAGCAATTCTCCTCTGCCAGGCCTCTCTTCCATGCTGTCCTGCCTTAGAGCCACCAGACTGACTGCAGACTGAAACCTTTACAAACTAAGCCAAAACAAATCTCTCCTTTCGTAACCTGCAGGTGTCAGGTATTTTGTCCCAAAAACAACAACAAAAAAAGACAACCCTCCATACTTCTTTATTTTCTCATTTTGAAAGAAACTTTTGTGAAATATAATTAACATTTTACAAAAATCACCCATTTAAAATGTGTAAATAGTACATTATTTTAATATATTCACAAAATTTGGCAGTTGTCTTGATTTAATGTTAGAACTATTCTATCACACTGGAAAGAAAACAGACACTCATTAGTTAGTCCTTACACACATCTATCCCATCTACCTCTAATATCCTATTAAATTTCATAGATTTGCCACTTTTGAGTGTTATATATCAATGGAATCTTATGCAGCATTTTGTGATGGACTTCTTTCACATAAAGTAATACCTTCCATAGTGCCACATACATCAATAATTCTGTCATTTTGTGTCTGGATAATATCTGGATATACAATGTTTACTCATCCATTCACTAATTAATTGTCCATCAGGTTATTTATAAGGTATAGTCATTATGAAAATGCTATCATTCACATTCAAGTTAAAGTTTGTATATGAACTTGTGTATAGTTTTCTTTGGTATATACTAATGAGTGGCATCATTGAGTCACATATTAATCACACATTTACTTTTTTCAGAGCTACAAAAATGTCTGTCAAAAGTCGAAGCACTTTATTTTTATCCCAAACAGTGATGAATGTGTTCCTACTTCTCATACTCTAGCATTTGTTTTTACAGGGTGAGCATCCCTAATTTGAAAATGGAAAGTCTAAAATGTTACAAAATCCAAAACATTTTTAGTACAATCATGAAACTACAAATGGAAAATTCTATATCTGACCTCAATTAAAAGTTCTCAAACAAAATTCAAATGCACTAAACTTATTTTATAATATCTTTATCAGGTTATGTGCACAAAATATATTTATCAATGTATTTCATGTTTAGACTTGGAGCCCATCCACACCATCTTTCATTGTTTGTGTGCAAAGATTCCAAAATCTGAAACAAAATTGAAATTTGAAACTTTTGATTTCAAGCACAGTAGATTAAGGATATTCAACTTCTATCTCTATTTTAATGTAGATTTTAAAGTAGGTTCAAAAGATTCCACCTCACCCCACAAAGAATGGCTGATATCAAGAAATCAAACAATAACAAATATTGGCAGGGTTGTGGGGAAAAAGGAACCCTTCTCCATTGTTGGTGGGTGTGAAGACTGGTGCAACCACTATGGAAATCACGATGCAGAAACCTCAAAGATCTGGGACTAGAGTTTCCATTTGACCTAGCCATCCCTCTGCTGAGTATCTTTCCGAAAGAATTGAAATAATCATATCACAGTGATATATGCACACCTATGTTTATAGCGTCGCAGTTTGTAATAGCTAAAACTTGGAAACAGCGCATTTGCCCATCAGTTGGAAACTGGATAACAAGATGTGGTTTTTGTATAAAAGGAAATACTACTCAGCCATAAAGAATGAGAAATTAGATTCATTCATAGGAAAATGGATACATATTGAGGATATACTCCTAAGTGAAATAAATATCACACATGTGTAAATACCGAATAGATTCTCTGATGTGAAAAACTATAATAGTGCTTAAGATCCTAATGATATAATTGACAATGTGAAATAGGAAGAAAAGTGCTAAAGGTGTAGGGAAAGTGGCAGGGGTAGGGTAAAGGTAATAAGGGAAAAGAAAAAAATAGGAGTAAATGAAAAAAATGGAAATGAAGTGTTTGTAAATGGGGAGGGGAGGAGGAGGTGATGGTAGGGCAGGGACAAGGGGAAAAAATGACAATCAAGACCTGTCATGTAAAGGTACAAGATCCCAATGATGAATGTAGCTGTACTGTATACCTAAAATAAACCAATAAGATCAATGAGAGAGAAAAAAAATGTAGCCTACATGGGACCCCTCGACAGGATCCTGGACCCAAACAGAATCATATATAAAGACTAAGAAAATGTGAAGATTATATAAATTTTATTTCATAACAATATATCAGCACTGATTCATTAGCTATAATAAATACACCACACTAATATACAAGATTGCCTGTAGAGAATGGACCAGAGAGTAACTCAATAGATATGCCTGTGTATGTCATTTGTGAAACCCTGGTATCAAGCTTTTAGCAACCCTCCCCCTAAGTGAGAGATAATAAGGAATAGTGGGTATAATATATAGAACCTATATTATTGATAAAATATTTCTATAAATATGAAACTTCTCTAAAGTACATTTAAGATAAGAAAATATTATTGTTTAACTCTTTTTCATGTTAATTGCATTCTATCCATCAAGCATGATAAAATATCCTTTAGGTAAAATGCTATACATTTTTTCAAGCATGTTTAAGGATAATATGCTTCCAAAGGAGAAATGGGATACATCTGATTAAAAAAACACTCTCTGGTTCCCTTAAATTCAAGGGACTGAGAGTGGACCACTGTGAAACTGAGAAACTCCTAAGCATGGAAGTCAATAACCTCAAAATTCTGTGGATTACTTCCAAGAAATGAACAAATTTCTCATGGTGAAGAACCAAGACAAATACCATTCTATTTCAAGTTTCATTAACTTTCATAATTAATTAAGTCTACAATTACATTCAGTCATCAGGTCGATATAGATTTGATCTGTTTCTACATTTTGGTTGATGTCTTTTATTCATTAAATAAAAGGACATAGGAGAGTTACACATGTAACTTTACCAACAATTTAGCTATCATGTAAGAAATTAAAATATCTTAGTGGTGATCATTTTATTCAAAATACAGTAAATCCTGTCCTTAAAAGAATATTTATTTTCTAATGCTTCATAATGAAGTGAGGCGACCAATATAAAAACATTCATACACAGCTGCAATTTTGTCAGTTTTCCTGGGAGAGGAGCCTAAGCACAATGATACTAGATCCTTTTAGGTCTCACTAAGTTTCAGTCCAAATAGTGATCAGAGCCATGTTTCTCATCTCAAGCCAAGATTCCTCTGCTAAGTTCACTAGCTTCTATCAAGAATGCAGGTCCCTGCAGTCTCCTGACTGAGATGTCCAGTCAGCTTTGTCAGCATTTAGCTAAGGACTGCCCCGAGCCACATAAACAGGCCAGTGTTTTCCTGGAAGTTACTGATAAGGTTTTTTGCCTTCCTCATAAATGATAGGAGTTTGTTTCTTCCAATGTTCTTCCAGACTGACCAGATACATTTTGGATAATCTATTACAGGTATGGTTAGAGGGTGACATACAGGGTCACTTCTCCAGGTATCTGTCATTTTATCAAATTCAATGGTTTCATCCACTATGGAGAAGACATTCTACAGGGAATGTGCATTAGGGAATAAAAAGATCAGGGACTGCTTCAGAATTCTATAGGTGTCTAGAAAAGAAACAACAAGCAAACATATTTTGAGTCATTTATGTCTCTACAAAATGGATTTATCTTATTAAAAACCTTATGAAGAGCCCCAGACCTTGGCAGCAGACCTCTAAGAGTTGGCACTACCTGGAGGTGGCCTACAGCTCTCATGATAGCCTCCCAATGTCGGTGGCAGACCAGTAGAAGGTGGAGCTTCATGGCACCAGCAGCACCCCCCAGCCAAACCACCCTTGCACCTCTGGCCTCCTGGCTGTGCTGGTACCTAGATACACACCACAGAAGTACAGAGGGGTTATAAAGGCCATTGTTCTGAGCTCTAGCATTGATTTTGATTTAATTCATACAGCTAAATGTGATATATTAATAACTACCACAAATTATCATTTTTTAAAGCTATGTTTGATGCTTTTGTGTGATTGATTGTATCACTTGGGCTAAGATGTTGTGCTGGAGCTAATCAGTTGTCCTTCTTTCCTAGTAGTGAAAAAGAGATTGCCTCAGAGTCATTAGAGACTCAAAACCTAAAGAAAAGCTGTAAAAGGAAGCTTGAAGTATTAACCCAAGTATCAAATGAAACACAGTAGCAAAACCAAAAATAGAAATGAGAAGACATTAAAAAAGGCTCACACAAACACAGACTTCCAGTTTACCAAAGGTAAATTCTAGGGAAAATGAGGAGGAAAATTCTGATAATCAACCACCTGGGCACCCTGAAATGATATCACAGGAAGTTAAAAACAAAAAAAGATGAATGAGGCTCTAGAAAAATTCAAAACAGAAATAATTTCCCAGATACTACAGAGATAGTGTGCAGAATGAATGACAAGATTGGAGACTCTAGAACAGAAATAGATAAAACAAACAAACAAACAAAAAAACCAAAAAACATGAGCTCAGGGTCATGATAGAAGCCATTAATGCCGAGCACAGGAAAAAAATGGAAACCATGAATGTCCAACATAGGAAAAAAATGGAATCAATGAAACAGATTAAAATAGATATCCAGGAGATTAAAAATTCTACTGAAAGTTTACATAACAGACTGGGCCAATCTGAAGACATACTATCAGATACAAAAGACAGGATGGAGACCAGTGACCATGAAAAGAATAATCTCTTAAGATAGTAAGGGAAAGCTGGGGATTTTACTCAGTGGTCCAACTGTTGCCTTACAAGAACAAGGGCCCAAATTTGATCCCCAGTACTCCCACACACACAAATAGTAAAGGAATAAGAGAAATCAATCCAACAGCTCCTAGATGATACAAAGAAGAATAGTATAAGACTGGTAGGAGTCCATGAAAAAGCAGGAGAAAGAAAAATGACATAAAAAAAACTCTTCACAAAATTAATGACAAAAAACTTCCCAAACAGAGCAAAACAATTTGACATAGAGATAAGTGAGGCATACAGGACTCCAATTAGCCATGATTTAAAAAAAAAAAAAACTACACGTAGACATATATTGATCAACATTCCAGAAACCCAACAGTAGAACACAATACTTGAGACAATAAAAGAAAATCAACAAATCACATGCAAAGGAAAGTTCATCAGAACCACAGCAGACTGTTCAACACAAACCCTTGAGTCAATGAGAGCCTCGAGTGAGGTATTTGAAGCCCTAAAAGAACACCTCCAACATAGACTGATGTATCCTGCAAAATTATCTTCCAAAGGTGATGGAAAAATAAGGTACTTCCATGAAAAACAACATTTGAGAAACTTCATGGATACAAAACTAGCACTCCAAACAATTCTGAATAATATCCTAGAAAAAGACAATGAAGAACACAACTCCATGAGGTCCCAAAGAGCAAATCCAGCAGGCAAAGGAAGAAATTAAAGGGAGGGGGAAAAAATTAAAAAAGAGCCAACAACAGGATAATAACATGATGATGATGATGATGATGATGATGATGATAAGTTAATACATATCAGTTACAACCTTCAATATTAATGGTCTCAATTTACTAATCAAAAGAAATTGACTGGCAGAATGGATTAAGAAGCAAAATCCAACAATATGCTGTATACAAGAAATACACCTTGTTCAAAAAGAAGCTTATAGAATGAAAGCAAAAGGAAGGAAAACTGTTCTTCTTGTGACAGAAATGCCACAAAAAGCAGGAGTAGCTATCTTATTTTCAGGAAAAGTAAATTTCAAACCAAAACTAATTAAGAGAGACAAAGAAGTTCATCCTTACAAAGGGAACAATCCAAAAAGAAGAGATGACAATCATAAATATATATGCACCAAATACTAATGCCCCAACTATACAAAAAAATATTAAGGGACACAAAAAAACCAAGAAGCTCTATCATAATTGTAGTGGGGGAATTAAATATCCCACTGTCACAAATAGATAGGTCATCCAGACAGAAAATCTATAATGAAATATTACAATTGAAGGAAGCATTTGAACAAATGGATTTAACAGACATCTACAGAGTATTCCATCCAACGAAATCAGAATATACATTCTTTCTGGCTGCACATGGGTAATTCTCCAAAATAGACCACATACTAGCTCTCAGAACATGTTTAAGTAAATGCAAAGGAATGCAAGTTATTCCATTTATATTATCAGACCATGGTGCAATTAAACTGGAGATGAATAACAAAAGAAACCACAAGAACTTCACAAGCAAATGGAAATTGAACAATACTCTCCTGAACAAACAATGGGTCACAGAGGAAATTAGAGAAGAAATTAAACAGTTTTTACAAATAAATGATAATGCCAATACAATATACAGGAATCTATGAGACACAATGAAAGCAGTTCTACGAGGGAAATTTATAGCAGTGAGGGTCCACACTTAGAAAACAGAGCAAGCTCAAATAAAAATCGTCATGCTGAATCTTAAACTCCTAGAACAAGAAGAGCAAGACTACCCTAAAGCTCATAAAAAGGAGGAAATTATAAAGATCAGAGCAAATCAATGCAATGGAGACTACAAAATGATGCAAAAAGTCAATGAATTGAAGAGTTGGATTTTTGAAAGAATAAGCAAAACTGATAAACCCTTAGCCAATCTTATCAAGAAAGGAAAGAAAAGGCTCAAATACATGCAATTAGGAGTAAAAAAACGTGAAGTCACAACACATCCAGCAGAAATACAAAGGATCATCAATAGCTACTTCTAGAACCTGTACTCAGAAAACACAGAAAATGTGGACAGATTGCTAGATACATATGAATGGCCTAAGTTTGATAAAGAAGATATAAAAGAAAATCTAAAAACCCCAATTACAATCAGTGAAATTTAAAATGTAATTAAAAATTTACCAATAAAGAAAAGTCCAGGTCCTGATGGATTCACTCATCAATTCTACAAAAGATTTAGAGAAGAACAACTGCTAATGCTCTTTAAATTTTTCAGTGAAATTGAAATTGAAGCAATATTTCCAAATTCACTCCTGGAAGCAAATGTTACTTTGATTCCAAATCCAGAGAAGCACCAAATCAAAAAAAAGAAAAAACAAAAAACCAAAAAAAAAACAGAGAGAGAGAGAACTAGAGGTCAATCTCCTTAATGAACCTGGATGCGAAAATCCTCAATAAGACTCACAAACAGAGTACAAAGGGTCATCAAGAAAATCATACACCCTGAACAAGTTGTATTTATTACAGGGATGCAAGGCTAGTTCAACATACATAAATCAATAATTATAATACACTATATTAACAGAGTCCAGGACAAAAAACATGTAATCATCTCTATAGATGAAGAAAAAGCATTTGAAAAAATGTGTCACCCATTTGTGATGAAAATTCTGCAGAAAATTGGAATAAAGGGCCTTTGCCTAAATTTGATAAAGGCTATCTATGAAAAACCAAGAGCCAACATCATACTAAATGGTCAAAAACTGAAAATCTTCACACTAAAATCACAAACAAGATAAGAATGTTCACCATCACCACTCCTGTTCAATACAGTTCTGGAAACATTAGACACAGAAATTAGACAAGGGAAAGAAATAAAAGCAATAATGATAGGAGAAGAAGAAGCTAAACTGCCATTATTTGCTGAGGACATTGTACTCTAAACAAAAGACCCCCCCAAAAAAAAAGAGAGTTCAAGACTTAATGGCAGATTCAATAGAGTAGCTGTATGAAAGGTAAACACACAAAAATCAAAAGCCTTCTTGTAAACAAAAAAAAAGACTCATCAAGAAAGTAGGGAAACAATCTTTCACAATAGCACCCCCCCAAAAAATGAAATATCTAGGAATCAATCTATCAAAGGTAGCAAAGGAGCTCTACAGTGAGAACTGCTACACTCTGAAAAAAGAGATTGAAGAGGATATTAGAAAATGGAAGGATATCCCTTGTTCCTGGGTAGGAAGAACCAATACAGTGAAAATGGCCATACTACCAAAACTGCTATACAAATTCAATACAATCTCTATTGGAATCCCAACAGTGTATTTCACAGAACTAGAAAAAACAACAAAAATTTATTTGGAATCAGAAACGACCCAAAATAGCAAAAAAAAAAAAAAAAAAAAAAATCCAGGAAACAGAGACATGGTAGAGGTTATCACAGTCTCCATCTTCAAACTATACTACAAAGACAATGCATGAAAAACAGCATGGTGCTGGACAAGAAAAAGACCTGAGGATTGGTACAATACATTAGAAGATGTAGAAATAATTGCAAACATACTCAACTACCTCATCTTTGACAAAGGAGCCAACCACTCTCACTGGAGGAAAAATAACCTGTTTAACAGATGGTGTTGGAAAAACCGGATTTCAGCTTGCCAAAAACTAAAACTAGACTCCTTTCACCATGCACTAAACTAAAATCCAAGTGGATTAAAGATTAAATATTAAAGATTAAATATTAAAACAGAAACACTAAACTTGAGGGAAGTTAGGCTAGGTAGAACTCCCAGAGACACTGGCACAGAAAAAGACTTTACAACAAATGCTCAGTAGCATGGGAACTAGCATAAAGAATCAACAACTGGGATCTCATCTTTTTTTAAAAGCTTCTGCACTGCAAGAGGAACCACCGAAAGAAATGAAACAAGCTACCATGTGGAAAAAGAAATTTACAGCTGTTACTCAGACAAAGATCTACTATCTAGAACATATAAAGAACTTAAATAAATCAAGTCCCCTAAATATAAAGATTCAATTTAAAAACGGGCATCTGAAATGAACAGACTTTCTCAGGGGAAGAAGTAAAAATAGCAAATAAATGTATGAAAAAATGATTAACATCACTGGTCATTTGAGAGATGAAGATGAAGACAACACTAAAATTTCACTTCACCCCAGAAAGAATGGCTGCTATCAAGTAATCAACCAATGACAAATGCTGTCAGGAGTGTGGGGAGAAAGGATGCCTTCTCTATTGCTGGTGGGAGTGAAGACTGGTGCAGCCACTGTGGAAATCAATATGGAGATACCTCAAAGAGCTGGAACTAGAGGTTCATTTGATCCAGCCATCCCTCTGTTCGGTATCTTTCCAAAAGAATTAAAAGAATCATGCCACAGTGATATATACGCACCATATTTATAGCGGCACAGTTTGTAATAGCTAAAACTTGGAAACAGCCCATTTGCCCATCAGTTGGAGATTGGATAAAGAAGATGTGGTTTTTCTAGTAAATGGAAAACTACTCAGCCACAAAGAATGAGAAATTAGAGTCATTCATAGGAAAATGGATGCATATTGAGGACACGCTCTTAAGTGAAATTAATAGGACACACATGTATAAATACCATATAGTTTCTCTGTTCTGATAAACTAAAAGTGTAAATAAAGCTCAAAATGTATAACTTATATTTTGTAAAAGGAAGAAAATTTCTAAAGGTATTGGGCAAATAGGAGGGATGGGGAAAGGTAAAAAGGGAAGATAAAAAATAAGACAATAGGAACAAGATGGAAATAAAGTCTTTGTAAATAGGAAGGGTGGAGGGGAAAAATAAGAACCAAGATATGTCATATAAAGGTATAAGATCTTAATGATGAATGTAACTCTATTATATATCTAAAATGTACCAATAAAATATTTTTAAAAAACTTATGAGATAAAAGTATTAAATGTAAAAGAGGATAAAAAAATTCACATATTTATGAGTTAACAAATCCATTGAAGAAATGTAAAAGAGAATAAGTTTTATGAATCCAACAGTCTATCTATGGATCAACCATTGTATATAATTTTCTTTGCTTGGTTGGCTAAGAATTTCTAAAGATCTAGGACTTAGATTTGGGATTTGGTAATGTGCTGTGAGTTACAGCACTATGGGGTCTTTCTGGGAGATACATGTATTTTAATGATTATGTATGTTTAACCTTGGGAAAAGTGCTGTCTTCAGACCTGATGTTACGCTGAAGCCCACCATCACAAACTGATCCTGGGTCCCCCACAGCCGGGTAGGGAGGCATAAGTGTGAGGTCAAACACACAATTTAACTACTAATGGGCAGGAAAATGGTAATATATATATATATGTATATAATATACACACACACACACACACACACATGAACTGCTAAAGATAATTAGGAATCAAATATGTAATGTGCTAACTACAGTGTCACGTATATATTTGATAATTATGTATCATTGTTGTTTCTGATTAACACTGTTACCGATGAAGATAAATTCATACAACATATCATTCAAAGAGATATTATATTCCTTAATTTTCAGGTGAGGAAACTTATATCTCAAATGCTATTTTCTTTTCTTTTTTTTTTGATACTGGAGATTGAACTTGGGTTCTTGACCTTGCAAGGCAGGCAGTGGCACCACTGAGATAAATCCCTAGTCCAGCAAACAGTATTTGAGAATAAAGCTAAACTTCAGCTAATGGCCAAATAATTATACTTATATATTAAAATAATAAAGATGACTTCACATATGTATGTGAATTTCTCTTCAAAAATTAAAAAAATATAACTAAAATGTATATATGTGTGTACATTTTGTCTGTCATTCAAAAATTCATTAAATTTTTCAAAATTAAACTATGGAATACATTCCTGTGAAAATTTTGTTCTCACTCTTTGTGTCTTGGAAAAAAAAAAGGATAAAAATAGTATAAGCTAAAAACTATAGTTCTTCAAGTAGAGATTCCCAAAGTTTCACCACTGAATATTTTTCAGGCAAATTGGTGCATATAAATCTATCAAATGCTTTTCAAATTCCTGGAGCGAGTCGCCAGTGAAGGCCTGCTTCCAAGTTCCTTCTTCCCTTCACTTCAGCCGCCTTAGATAAAAGAAAGGTAACTGCTGGAAAACAGAGAGCAATCCCCTCACAGAAAGACAGAGGAAGAGCTAAGTGAGTAGTGCTGCTGGCACAAGCAGATTGACTCGGGATAATTGTGCAGTTGATGCATTCTTTTGAACTCTTGGCTAAGTATTTCTTGTTTCCTTATTGAACTGTGATGTAACCACGTGTCAGCTTTTTATATACATTAATTTTCATTTTCTTCCAAATTTGTAGCTTAAAACCCTTTTTGCAAACAGATTATTTCTGTTTGCTTCTGCCTCTTTTTCTGACTTTTTTGAATTGTACAAAGTATAAGTGAATATAAAGAGTCTGCCAAAAAAATAATGTAAACACACTTCAGGAAAAGAAAAACTTATACCAATATTTTAATACAAAATTTATTGAGACACCATGAGATTAATAGGAGATTAACAGAAGTTACTTTTGGCCTCTACAATTACAAGAGATCCTGAAAGTAGTGGCCATGAGCTTCCAGACATTTATTAGTAAGGCTAACTGTTGCTTTGATAACCTTGCTCATTGAGATTGCTGCACATGCGTTTTCAATTTCTCCTCTAAGGGTTTTCTGTGATATCCAAGATCTCCTAGGGTCCTCTTTACAAAGGTGACACCATCTCTTGAGAAAATATCGTATTACGTTTTCATTTCCTGAAGTGTACATAGAAATTTTTGGTGGACTCTGTATGTATCATGATGACAGTATATGATTGGATTAGCTTAATCTTTTCCTTGCTTTACCTTTTTAATTAATAAAACTATTTTCATTTAAGAAAAGATGGAGGTACCTATTATATAGTAATGGCTAAAATAAAAACTATTTCCAAATATCATATAAACAGTGTTATTCATATTATAGTTTCCCAAATGTCTAACATTTATTAAGGCAGCATCTTGATAGAATGTGTTTGACAAAGGATACTATTGCAAGATACAATGAGGTTCAAATTTCCATTTTCCTATCACATTATTTTATCATTTACAATGAAATAATGCATTAATGTATGCCTCCTGGAATAATAATAGTACATAACCGATTGAAAAATATCTTGCCATTGTGTTTTTGGTTTAATGTGCCTGGAAAAGATGATAGACTGTTTTGCTTTCTGCAGTTCTCTTATTATTTATAAGAAGTCTTTTCTCAGAGTTTTACTTCAGCCCTAGCTCCTTTGCTCAGCTGCTATGACATCCTGGATGTCTTTATCTATCTGAGTCGTTTCCTCATCTGTAAAAGATGAATACGATTATAATAACTTTGTGGCAAAATGTTACAGATGAAATGCATAATTGAAGTCTAGCAGGAAGTTTCTGGTCTGTCTTTTTGTTTTGATTTTAGAAAGAGGAGAAGAAAAGGAGGAGGAGGAGGAGGAGGAGGAGGCAGAGATCCATCCTGAATTTGAAAGTAAAGGTCAAATGGCTATTAGTACCAACATTTTTGTTTGCTTGTGTATAGAAACAGCACTGGAAGACATTTGTTTCCTGTTGTTTGGATATACCGCATCCAGAATGAACTTACAGAGAAACCCGTGTCACTAACTCATATGGAAATTCCCACATAATTAATGCTAATGCTTATTCAAATTTATTTCACTATTCAGATCTACTCTCTCTAGTGAGCCTTGTTTCTATCCTTTCACAGCTGAAGTCTTTTAAATTTATCTTCTCAAGGCTTTAAAATGAGTTGATTTGACTAATTTAATGGAGCTGAAACACACAGTAAGTAAGAGGTTTAATTAATTTGGGGGTATTCTAGTTTCATTTTTGAATAAAATATAAGGGAAATAAGAAGCTAAAGCAAAACTGCTTGATCAGCATGGGACAATTTTAAGAGCACTAACTAATTAGCTCATAAACCTGTTATGGCTTTGTTAGTTTTTGAAGACTCTAAACTCAGTTGTATAATAATGAGCCTTAATTGTATGCCTAAAACCATAATTTGTAGTCAGTGATTGACTGGAAACATGTTGTCAGATATGTCTGCATTCTGATAACCTGCTATATGAGATTTGGCGATTTACTTGTTAAAATTATATTTCATATTGTTTAGATTTTAAGGTTTCTCACTCAAAGTTTCTGAGTCTTTTATAGATTGTTCAAGGAATTGTGTAAGAAGTAATCTTAATTACTTGAATACTTAAAATAGATTTGCAATGGAAAATTTATAAAAGTGAAAAAATGCATTCATTGCGTATACAAGAAGTTCCCTAAATTATCTTAAATTTTGTACTATATTTTAATGTTCTATATCATTAGTATGGTGAGATATGGGAACTCTTTTAGCCCACTAGAGAGTCTGAGCACTGCCACAGCTGAATCAGATCAGTGTGTCATGGTATATTGCAGTACCAAGTACAAAACAGCACCTCTGATGTATACTTCCTAAAAATTGTTTAAAACTGTTTAACATAAATATATCCAGTCTTTCAAATCTATGTGTAAGTTGACATTAAAGAGGAAGGCACACAAACACTTAAAAATAGGAAAAATCAGTCTGACAAATTGAGAAGATCGAACATTTTACAGGACAATTGATTTTACAGGACAGAAAACATCACATACTCTTTATATTTAAGAAATTTATGGGACATAACAGTCAAATATAATGTGAATAATTTGTCTGATGCCTTTTAAAATTAGTATATATTTTCTGTATGTGATAATTACTTTTACTAGCCAGAGATTTAGCTCAGTGGTTCTTTCACCTGCCTCCCAAGCGCAAGGTCCCAAGTTCGATCCCCAGTACCCCCCAAAAAAAATTACATTTACTGTAGGGAATTAACATGTACATAATACATCTTAATTCTTTTAAATTCCCCTTCCTTTTCTTTCCCTACCTGAAGTTCTTCTAAGCTGCTGAAGTTCTAAGTGTATTTGGCTTTAATTGTAAGGAAATTATGAAGTTAATCGATGAGATTAAGATAACTAAATAATGAACTGTTTTAGAGACACTGTGATTGTGAGATTCTACTTTAAGAAAGAAAAAATAGGCAAACACTGTATATAGCAGGATATGAGATATGACTGTGTTTCACAAAGTAGAAAAAGAAAGCAATAACAGGGTATATGTGTCTGGGAGCTCAAACTTGAAGTGATTTTTGTAAAATTCTAAACCTCTCTGGTCAGGGTGGCAGTGTGATTTGGGCAGGACCTTCTGTGCTCAGATCATGACCTTGCTGATGAGAAGTTCTGCCTCTGCCATTCAGAGTTCTTCTTCTCTGATTTTTCTATGTGCATGTAGTTGCCCAGATTTTATGAGCTGTTTTTTAACTTGTCTTGTGAGGTTGTGCCAAGATCCCACAAGCAGGTCCAGTTTCATTAAGGTGGCCTTATGCATCTAATTTACTCACTGTCACAACAAAGTATTTGCATTCAAAATCATAGGAGACTGGATGTAGGAGGATAACACTTACACTGAACAGCAAAATTAGTTAGGGGTTTGGCACCCTAAACAGTCTACCTGATTTTTAGGTTTTTGAGTATTCATGAAACATTTCTCAATCTTTTATGCGTCTGAGTTTCTACCTCAATGTAGCCTTGGGTCTGCAGCAAAATGTCTAAACCTCAGCACTACTGATATTTCACCCAGTATAAGTTTCTGTTTTGGGCCTGTTCAATGTTGGGGGTTTATTCACATCCCTGGCATCTACTCACTCAATATCTGTAGTGGCCTTCCTGCCCTTCCCTTTTCTGCCTCTTAATTACAACTGACAATGTGTATGGACTATAAACCTCTTCAGAGTGACAAATCAGTACTGATTGGGAACCACTAGCCTAAAGAATCGTGATTGGGTTACTGATGAATGTTAACCTTTTGCTCTTCTTCCTCTTCAGGCTCTAGATAACATGGCGGTCAGTCTTTAGTTATGTCCACATCCATCTTTACCAAGGACTTTTACGACTATTAATCTGTTATTATCATAGACTCTGCTAGTCAATGGGGTGGTACTGCTGTCAGGTTAGGAGTATGAAATTATTGGCATAAATGGATAACTATTCTTATTATTCACAGAAATCCTTTCCCTATCTATATGTGGATCTGTGTTAAGGAAAGAGGCACCTCTATGAAGATAACTGAGGACAGAGCTGAAATATATGTTGTTCTATATTTACCTTTAAAATTATTAACAGTAACTTAGTATATCCAGAAAATACATAACTTATTTCCCTGCTACAGATGAGGCTTTCATTTGTGGTCATCATGAATGGAGTATAGTAGCAATCACTGAGAAACTCACTAAACACCAAGATTTGGGAAACAAGACAAAAAGATTCTGTGGCATTATTGGTGATAATGTGAGCAGCACAAAATATTTGGTGTGAGGAAATTTCAGTAGGAAGTAAGGTATATAGGAAATATTTCAATACTAACATGTTATATCAAAATTGATTATAAAATAGCAGCCAGAATGATATATTCGCAATAAAGCAAAGAGCTGCTTCCTGCAGTTGAGCAAAAAGGTATGGTGATTCATTATGAATGATTTTAACACACGCTGAGAAAATTACACGTGCATTTCATCTGCCTATTTTTTTTCAGTCATCATTAACAAGCCACTGTACCTGCTATATGCTGAGGGATAATTGTAGATTTTTAAAACTATCTTTTAATTTTTGAGATGAAGTCTTGCTAAATCATCTAGTTGCTCAATCTGGTCTCAGGTTTGCAAATTGGATGTATTCTCCAGATTGCTGTAGCTATACACATGAACTACAATCTTTTAAATGTTGTCTAATTAATAGTTTTGCTTGAATATAAATGTGTTTTCTGAATTTTCAAAAAAATTATGCCACTATAACAATAATTTTCTTTTAATGTTCTCAGGATTTGTCCAAATTACCATCCACTTTCAGAAAGAACAACAAAAGTCATACGTAATTTTGTCTTTTGTCTTTTGCACTTAAATTTAAAACACTGTAACTCCAGCTAATTTTGTGCATGAATGAGTGGTTGTATAAATAGTTCAAAATGCCCACAAATCATAAAGCTTTCATGAGTTTTCAAATTGCACTAAATCAATAATGAGCACAATGTAGAGTGCTCCAGACAACTGAACTATAAACATGAAAGTGTTGTGCAGCCTGGCTTTGATTTTATTTGAGCAGTATAGGGCATTGATTGACAGTTGAAAAATGCTGTAGTCGATACTTATTCTCTGGAGAGGATGTGAAATAGCCACAAATTCAATAACATCCCTCTGTACATAACTGGACTATCGCCTCAATTTGTTTTCACACATTTCCATTTTGAACTTAGGTTGATATGATTATGGGAAGGCTTGTGCATTCTAATAGAGTGAAATGTCACGTTTAACACTAATTCTCTTTTAGTTGCTGTCTACAGAATTTCCCAACAATGGAAGTAGATGTTTAGACGTAGCTTATAATTTCCTAATCAGTTTTTAACTGGTGGATACATCAGCATTATCCTTTATCACCACCCTATGTCTCTATTAAAGCCGTTCTGTGTACTGGAGGAGAGGGGAGAGAAATCAGAAGTCAAAACCTTTCCATTATCACTTACTAGGGATGAGTACATCCTTGGGGATTCTTTGTGTGTGTGTGTGTGTGTGTGTGTGTGTGTGTGTGTGTGTGTGTCTGCACTTTTTTACCCTTTGAGTTTATTGGTACATTTAAGGCAAACAGTACAGTTACATTCGTCACTGGGATCTTGTACCTTTACATGATGTATCTTGGCTCTTATTTTCCCCCCTGCTCCCCTGCCCTCCCTTCACCCACTTCACCCTTCCCTATTTACAAAGACTTTGTCTCCATTTTTTCCTTTTTTAAAATTATTTATGTGAATTTCAGCCGGTGATTCTGGAATTTGGAGCAGGGCATTGCACGGCTCTTCAGCAATCAGACACAGAGTCTCCTTTCATTTTGTTGTGAGAAAAATAAAATCAAAAATGATTAAATAAGTGCTTATTTTATGTCAGGTTTTATTTTCAGAATAAGTATGGGGAACTTTGTCTCCTTTTATTTTACGTAAGTCCTATGAGGCAGGATGTTAATTCATATATGGAGAAGTTTAGAAATGCTGAAGATGTAGGTCCTAGTCAAGAGTATGTACCGTGCCTAAAATGACCAGCTCATCAGAACACCGCATGCTTTACCTGTGGCCCCTTTGATCCAAAATAACCAGGCTTCCTATTATTCCCAGATTTCCTGTATGAGTATTACCTCTGTCAGGTCAAGGATTGAAGGGGAAAAATGTTCAGAAGGATTTTATACTTTTCTTTGCCTTGAGCAATAGTTAACGTCAGAATCTTTAATTCTCAAAGGACACCACAGCTCAACCTGGAATACCAATTTTTATTAATGTAGTTTGGGTAGTATAATTTATGAATAACTAATGGGTAGTTATGACTTAATAAAAGGGACAGTGATAAGAGGGAAAATTAGTGAAGGGCTACATAGGTCAGTATGTTTGCATGCCTCCTTTTACTGTACTTCACCAAAATTTATAACCACTTATGACATTAGAAATTGTTTCATTTCATCTGAACACTTTAAAGTATTAGAAAGAGTAAAATTTAAATATAGTTAATTTACAGCCTGTTTTTAACGTGCTATATAATAATTTTCCCAAGTGTTATATCATTATTTGACACAATGTTATTACATAAAACAGATTATTTTCCCAGGTTCATTTTCCCATCTAGACCTAGTTCAGAAATTTATTTAAACTTTGTAATTTGGGGTTAAATGTTTTTTTTAATTATGCTGACTGTTGGAATATTGTAGTAAAACTAACATGTTATTATATTTAAAATTACTGTCTGAACAGAACAGATGTAAGATAAAACACATTTTGGAACATTGACAGAAGGCTGATATCTAGAAAAATATGTGCACGAAATCTGAGTTTGTTGTAACAAATGTCAACATTTCTATACCCTATAAAATAAAAATATATAAAAATAAACAATTCAATATAGATATTGATTGAAGTAGGAAGCATAAAACTACACTTCGATAAAGGTCAGAATGAAACATGACAGACAGCACAGACATGCGTTGGCAACATGGCAGACAGATGGGAGGCAAGATGAAATATCAGTGGGATACAATGGGCAGGACCATGCAGTGTTGAAACATACGTAATGCTTGAAAATGCAAAAGTCTACAGTAAAATAAAGACAGATTCTAAAAAAGAAGGGTTTCAAAGGGAGAGTTAAGTGGCTTTTAACAGTTGGGGAATAGACAAATCCATCAAAGAACATCAATGATTAAGGAATCTGTACAGACTAAGCTGACAAATTACATAACAAATTAAATCATAAATGTTGGTCATCATATTCGGGACTGCCAGGTCCATTTGTGCTTTGGGACACAGACATTCAGCCTGCGCAGTTTGTCAGAGAAGGACTGAGACTGGCAAAGTTCACGCCTAAGAGAACTCTAGTAAAGGTTGAAAGGAGACTTTTTATGCTTATGATTAACTAAGTGTATATTTTCAGCTACGGTGGGTGTACTTTAAGAATCATTTACTTGCATTTGTTGGCTACTAAAATTAATAAATACATATTAAATGCTGTTCATATTATGTTATAATGAGTTTTGTTTCCTTCCGACTTGTCCAGAATAGCTTTTAATAACAAAAAAATTCTGAAGGATTTTCCCCCAAATCCTTTCTTGAGAGCAAATCAATATTTGTCAGGTGATACCCCATTCTGAAAGTTCCTTGTCTTTCTGGATCCCTGATTTACCTGTAAAGGGTGTTCCCAATGGGTGTGCAGGACTTGGTCTGTGATTAATGTCAACATATGAACTGTGAATCCCTTAGGAATTATGTGTTCTGGAAGAGGAAAAAAAAAGCTCTTTATGTTTAATAAGCACAAATTTTATCAAAGCTATTTCAAACAAGAAAATGTTGGAATGAGAATTCTATAAAGTTCTAAATAAGTGTAAGATTATTTTTACTTACTAAATATTTTACACTGAAAAACAGTTATAATCCCATGCAATACGGGATGACTTATTGAAATATAAATAACTTGAATTCCATACTGTGCAAACATGAAAGTGTATATTACTGAGATGGTTTCTGGCTCTAGTTTTTTCTAAAATAGAAGAAATTATGAAGATTTCAAACAATATGGCAAAAGATTTCTGTATGTAGCAGGGATTAAAGATAATTTTATATGGAAACTATACTCAATAATGTCCATAATTATACACTTAACCTCTAGTTCTCTTACAACTTTCTAAAAAAAGATTCATTTTCAAATTACAAAGTCACTTTATATACAAAATTTTCCTATTATATAATGACTGAAGAACGGAAAGTCACGGTTTATATTAGCTCTTGGGGACATAGAGACATAACTGAGAGCCGAATCATGAAGAGTAGTGTGGTTCTTCTTGTTATATCGTATCAACTTTCAAAGGTCTTTTTTACAAAATTAAATTGGAGAAATTTAGCTTGCTAAGTAAATATTGGATTATGTGTGATTTAAGAATTTAATGAAACACTTAAATTAGTAAAGAAGTATGTAACATTATTCATATTAAAAGTTCTCTGGTGTGAATAATCTGCAATAATACAGAAGATCCTAATAAGATTACTGACATTTAGAAATAGGAAGAAAGGAGCTAAAGGTGTAGGGAAGGAGGGATGTATAGGGGAAGGGTAATAAGGGAAAATAAAAAAATGTGAGATAATGAAAAGATGGAAATAAAGTGTTTGTGGATGGGGAGGGGAGGAGGGGGTGAAGGGAGGGCAGGGACAAGGGGAAAAAATGGGAACCAAGACCTGTCATGTAGAGGTACAAGATCCCAACAATGAATGTAACTGTACTGTATCCCTAAAATGTACCAATAAACTCAATTAAAGCTGAAAAAATTTCATCTTTTTTATTTTCTCAAAAATAATGGACTAAGGATGGGTCTTGGAGTGTATCCAGGCACATTTGGGGGTCATTTTAAAGTATTGTTTGTTTTAATAAAGTAAAAGTAATTAAATAAGGTAAAAGCTAATTGAACAACTTAAATGCATTTCAAATCACGTAATATATGCACAAATGCTATCTCAATGAAAATAAAGTCAGAAAACCTATTTGATTATTATCAGGAGAATAGTAGACACAGAAACCAGAAAAATATGAAGCCAAGCAGCCCAGTACCAATCCGTGTCATTTATGCTTTTATCTCCGGATTGATAATAGTTTTTCATCTTGCATTTCATATTCTATACATACATGCTTGCTTAGAATATGGTTTGGCATTCAGTAAAATATATTTGCTAAAATAAAAAGAAATAAAATTTAAGGCTCTTTTAGTTTAGTAAAATAATTCATAGAATTCAACTTTTATATGGAGATATCCGAAGGTGATTGTCGGAGAGCTATCTCTGGATCCGAATACCCAGGAGAAAGAATCTAACTGACCCTATGGGTGTCAGGTGTCTACTCCTGGGTCAGTGAATGTTGTGAGGGGATGAGGTCAAGATTAACACACCTGGACACATGTAGCTGCTTAACTCTCTGAGAGTGATTCTCGCAGTCAACTAGTTTTTAAAAGACATTAAATATAGGAAAGTTATGAGATCATCTTTCTTTCTACTCCAGAAGTAAAACTACTTTACTGCACTCTGCACTTCACTTAGAGTTCAACACATTTTCAGCCACAAACTAGGAGATGACAATATATCGAGGTAATCTTTTACTCAAGAAATTTTTCTAGAAAATTTCTTTATGTTTAAGATATGCAGCATTTTACTGAGGAACTAGAAGATTCTAGAAATGACCCAATGTTTTTTCTAAATGGATCTGAAATGGCTGGAAAATATAACAACTAGGTAAAGAAGGAGACAAAAAAAAAAAAAAAAAGATTTTGACACTGCCCTTAATTGCAGCTTCAAGATTCAAGTTACTCAAGACTTTTTCCTTTTCAGAAAACTCACCTTAAAAAATTCCTAAAGATCTTGCAGACATCAAGGTGGTAAATCTGGGATGGTATTTGTCCTTTTTCACTTTAAATTCCTCCACCCCCAAGGAAAGAGCAACATTGGTGGGCAGCAGATCTCAATATTAAGCACAGGTAGATGGCTTGCACTGTGATCCGACAGACAATAGGAATACACATCCTAGATAACTTATTTTGAAGACATCCTTTTAAATACACCCAGCTCCGGCTGATGTCTCATTTCTCTGAATGTTCTACATTCCACTCTTGAGCAGGTGCTAAAATTCTAATAAAACCTTCTCCTGTGTCCTAACTAATGCATCCTAAAAGCTCTCTTCCGTGACAGTGTTAGTGAAGTTGTAAACTTACAAGAGATAGACTCCTCATTTTTAGCCCAGGGAAACCTCAAACCCAGCCAGGTGAATGAGGCAGGTAACATGACATTTTAAATTTCCTTCGAAATTTTGTTCCAGGAAAAATAGTTTTAAGAGGTATATGTAATACAGAAGACATTAGGCCAGCTTTGTAAAAGTCCTCCCTATTTGGTGAGGCACAAAAAAATAAATTTAAAATAGGAAATAGGTTTTAAGTTCTTAAGGCTAGGATGAAGCACATTTAAAGATATTAGAGAAATAAAGGAAAAAATTAAGTTAATGACTGGTAATGCTAATCATTTAAAAGTAAAATTAATCTTTA
>NW_022900947.1:44976761-44982270 GCF_012274545.1 Fukomys damarensis | reverse complement strand
TATATCCTTAGATATTTGTGGAGAGCACAATAAACTCTTTTCTAGATCAGTGCTTTCCTAACCTGATTGATAATTAGAATCCTCCAGACCATTATCAAAATAACTCCTTGGAGACCCTACTACTGTAGATCAGAGAGAGATCAGGGGCATACTGTAAATTCCCTGAGTAATTCTTATAATTAATTAGCATTAGCACCATGTCTCAGTTTAGCTTCTGTAACATATTAGAAGCAGAAAATATATGTGCTAAATAGTTCAGCATTGCTGCTTCTATATCCCATTAACCAATTAGCAAAATTTTTTAAATGGCATTTTAAAATGTTTTCAAATATACCAACTAAAGCTAATTTTCAATATTCCTCACTCTTAACATTGAAAATGAATGTGATCAAGATAATTTATTATAGGTGCATTGGTATAAATTCTTGATTTCCTCTACTCACGTTTCAAAATTCATCCAAAACTACAGATTACAGAAAGACTGCCCATTGAAGTGTTTGCTCTGTGTAACATAGACCATAATGTTAGGGGATTTACATTCTATCCTCTTTTGTTTCTTTTTATCCTTTTTGTTTCCTGCCTCACATGAAACCACACACACCTGCAGCTAACCTTGGAACACCTGTTCTTTTCAAGGCCAGAAGTTGCTTAAATGGATATCTTCTAATGTTAAAAAAATGAGGATATCTCTATTCCTATAGGTAAATAACCTCCACTCTTGAAGGCTACAAGTATGAAGTTCCAGAAGCTCAGAAGAGCTAAGATAGAAATTAATACATGGTCATAGAGGAACTGAGCCCTTGAGGAAATCAACCACAACAACAACAAAATAAAGACATCAAAATTGTGGCTGGAGGCACATCTGAAGGTCAGCTGTAAGATAAAGATGCAATGGCCAGGCCTCCATAAGGGATAAATAGTAAATTGGAATAATACTCTAATGTGACCACTAGGCCCAGGAAGTCCAGCTAGGCATCAGATGCTTAGATGGGTAATCAGAATATCTGAACCCTTCCCCAAAATGCCTTTGTTCTTTCCTTTTACCCTTGCTGACTAGTTTCCCAATTGGATCAATATTAGCTAAGCAGCTGTACTTGCAATCCTATAGGTTGATAGTAGTTTGACCTATGTTGTACCTGTGCTGTGACTTTTCTGTATAAATTGCTCCTCATAAAGGGCCTCAGTGGCAACCCCATTTGTGACCCCTCCTCAAAATCCAAGAGCTATCCTTATTTCCAATAAAACTCTCCTAACTTCCTCCTTTGCTTAGAGATTTCATTCCTTAATGTTGTAGGACCACAAATTGGGCACATTTGACATCTAATAGGTTGGGAGTTATATTTCTGCTATATCACCAGGAAGACATGGTAGCCATAAAAATCATTATCAAGTGCAATTAAGTATAGTTCTTATATTACCATCATAACTAGATGGCCAATTGCACTTTTTAAGATTAGGACTTTTTTTTCTTTTTCAGAGAATATGGTATGGTAAATAAGAGATTGATCTAAAAATTTTCATAGTATTGTCTCTGATTTGTCTCCTGGGCAAATAATAACAGAAAAAAGTCATATAGAAAATGATAGTATAACTTTTATATTTTTAAATGACAAATACTTAATTTGGGAGTTACAAATTATCCATACAAATAAGACTGTTTTTCAAACAGGGACTGCTTTTATATACTTTAAAATCACAAAAGCTTTTCTATAAAAGAACTAACATGTCACTTTTTCTTTGCCCAGTTTGGGGATGAAGCAAAGCAGATCTGAAACAAATATATCTCCATATTTTCCTGTAGATGTGGCCTCCTTCATTCTGCATTGTGTCTGATATGAGAAGGGACTGACTGCTTTTTTTTTTAATAGTTGAGTTCCCAACTCACATTCATTATGTTCAATTCTACTTGACTTAGTATTTAATGGGTTAAATTATTTTATTCATATTTTAGCAAAAATTGTGCCCCTTTTACAATGTTTAAACTTTCTAATTTAATAATGATAGCTTTTTTGTCTGGTTAGTACATGATATCTACCAAGTCAATTGTTAAAATTTTGAGTGCTGTCATTTAATATCTAAAGATACCCAAGAGACATCTTAGAATCCTCATTTGAAGGGCTACATGGGTGAGCACACAGAAATTAAGAGTGTCCAATTCCCAAATATAAAATTGTTGGGTCATAAATTATGTGGCTTCTGAACTTTCCAGTTTTTTTAATTTCAAATTTATATTAAATTTATTTAAAAAGACAAAAGGAGCTATCTATTTACTTTCTTTTTTTCTGCAGCCCAACATTAGAATCAATGATACTGAAAGAGATCTATGTTGTCTTCCCATAATATTTTGGTTCTTAGGAGAAATATTTCAGCAATTTCAGTACCTGATAGTTTGATAGCTGTGAGGCTGTATGTCTCTAGCATTAAAACAATATGGCTCTAAAATCAATCTATATCTTACTCTGCATCTAAATCTTTTTCAGTTTAAGTCTTTGGTGTTTCTCATGTCAAAGTGGTGATTCTCTGTCTTTCTATCTATGATGTGAAACTTCATAAAGTATCGCAGGACTAGAAAGGATTTTTGTATTTAAAAAAATTACCTTGAGAAATATATTCACCTACTGATGATCCTTGTTATATATGACTGAAGGCACTTTCTTTCCTTATTTTTAACTACAGTTTTATTATTTTAATGTTATGCTTCATTAGAAGGAAGATAACGTTTCATGTACTATCATATTTTGAATACCACAAAAGATTATATTTCATACATGTGTGAACCATTTGCTATTCTTCGTTTGAAAATTGTTCTTTGGGGCTATTTCTCTGTGGTTATTTTTAACTTCGAATATTTGTCTTAGCTCTCATTATCATTAACATTTACCTTTGAGTTTAAATAATCATTGCAATATGAAAGAAAATCTCTTTATATTTTATTTACTCCTATAGAGTAAAAGATAGATAATATGAAGAAGAGAGATAGATATGTTTCAAATGGGAAGGGGATGAAGAGATGTAAAGAGAAGGAGGTGGCGGGGAAGGATGAATAAAGGGTTGATGTGCTTGGCACTTGTATAACTCTCACAAGGAGTTATGATTATGTACTACAAATTTGTAGTAATAGGAATAAAAACTGAAAAACTCCATGAAAATAATATTTTAAGAGGCTTGTTTCAAACAGAGAAAAGAGGTTATTATGTGTTTCTGTATTTTAAATCTGCTTTCCAAGTTTCCACTTATCTTTGGTCCTTTCAGTGTGAGGCCTGGGGAAATGAAAAGAAAATGTTCTTGCATTGCATGTTTAGATATTGAGCAGAGACTGACATTGAGAGACTTCACCAAGTAACATGAGGCCTTTAGAAGAGACACAGGGCATCCGGTTAGGAAAGTTAAAAAAGATTAAACATTTTATTTAACTCAAATTATGCTGAAGTTAAAATAAATTGAAGGCTTTGTCCAGGTCATAGTGTTCTGCTTCTTTCAGAGATCCATAATCCAGTGTTTGTGTATTTTTGCTACCCATTGTATGAATGCTTTGATGGATTAGGGATATAACACTGAACTTAAAATGGAGTTCAAGTTACACCACCTGTTGTAACAAGCAGGTCTCACCTGAACAGTGAGAATTTTCATTCTGTTTCAATTACCTGGAAAAGAGGTAGGACATTTAGAGTCTTAGCTGGGCTGCATTCATATAACCTCATTCTTTGATCTTCACAACAAAAACATCAAAGGAAGGAGAGGGCAAAGAGACAGGGCAAAGGTAGTCAAAGAGAAACTTTAAAAGATATCTGTAAAGTTCTTTTAGCTCTTCAAGGCCCAGTACATTTATGGTGTCCCAGTAAAAAGTGGAGCAGGGCCTTTCATCCCTTTGAACAAGCTCTCTGTGATAGTACAACAAACTAATACTTGTACAACTCTGTATTCCTTTTCACTTATTTTCTGATTCAATTTATTGTTAAGTGTTTATTAATATGTTTCTTTGTTTGTTTACATTCTGGGCTGCTTAGGCTGCCCTCAAATTGGACCAAGACAAAAACTGGGAAATATATTGCTATCAAAACATCAAAATGAAGACAGTGTGCTCATGGATTTCCTTCCCCACTGGAGGAGCAGTGGTCAAAGTGTGAGAACTCCAAAGAGGGGTGATTCAGTCTGGAAAATCCTGGACTATTAATGAAAGGTCTTGCTACTCTGAGATTATATTTCTAAGTTGAAATCATGGAAAGTCTAATTCTTGCTATAGAAATGGAGACCAATTTTCTTAAGCACATAGATGTGTAAAGACAGAACAGAGACATTTTAATAGGTATTATAATCTGAGAGACATTTTGGTGAAATGTTCCTACAACATCTGAATTGATCCATCCCCAGTGGATTTGGCATGTTTTACTCCATGTGTCTTCAAAATTTCAGGAAGTCTTATTCATTCCCTGATAAAAGTTAAACTAGGAAGTGTTTCTTATTCACTTGTGAGGATGCTATGGGAGGCGATTTTGGCAGTTTGAATTAGCACTTGAAAAGCAAACCTTGAATAATATCAATGGGCCTAGGGTTTAGTCTATTTACTGGTTACAGAGATTCATTGTAAAACCATAAATAAGAGAAATGAGGCAGAAAAATGTAGCTAGGGATGAACGTCAGTGGTGCATGCATTGGCAGAGCGAGGAGACTTGATGGCAAAGAGCTAGGTCCACTAAAGGTCAGAGCTGTTGTGAAATCTGAGCTCTCTAAGAATCACTCAGCAAGATGGGAAGAAAGCAGAAGTTTCAACTGAGTAACTGTCTGTTAAAGGCTCCCTGGAGCATCCAGGCGTGGTGGCACATGCCTGTAATGAGAGTACTTCGGAAACTGAGGCAGGAGGGTCACAGGAAGTTCAAGGTCAGTCTGGGCTACATAGCAAGACCCTGTCTCAAACAAAAGAAAACAAGAGAAAAGACTTTATGGAGGCTGAGAGAAATACACAAGCAAAAGGTATGTCTAAGTCTGACCCAGAGACACAAAATGAGGGATGGGAGGTTGCTGGATGTGTATTAGCCTGCCATGCATTTTAAGGAGGGGTCACAAAGTGTGCAGACTTCAAACCAATGTTTGCATTCAAAACACTCTCATATCTCCAAGAAGTGCTCTGCCTTAGGGTTGTGGTCACAGAATCTTTGGCATGAAGAAGCCTGCCAGAAGCAAGGCCTCCATGGACACAGGGGAGGCTTTCAGTGTGGCACGTGGTCCTTAGCCTGCAACATGGCCTAAAGTGGGACGTCCCACAAGGTGATTCTTAAGGGCATAACAGTGAAAAGAGGAGATGACAAAAATGTTTTTATTAAGTATTCATCAATTTTTATGATTAGAAGCTCATGTGAATAATTCTATTTAATGTACAAGAAAATCATTTAAAATAGATAATATCAGCCAGGGGTTTAGCTCAGCAGTGCCACCACCTGCCTCACAAGTGCAAGGTCCCGACTTCAATACCAGGTACAAAAAAAAAAAAAAAAAAAAAAAAAAAAAAAAA
>NW_022900947.1:44949177-44976291 GCF_012274545.1 Fukomys damarensis | reverse complement strand
AAAAAAAAAAAAAAAAAAGAAAAAAAGATAACATTATATCTCAGTTTTCAAAATAAAGACTCAGAGGTGTGGAAAAATGAAACAATTGACTGAAGGCTAAGAGTTTGTCAGTAGGGTATGAGCAGGACTTAAAGCAGGTCTCACTTCCAAACCTGTTTAACTTCTAAAGTCAAGTAATGGAAAGATAATTAAAATAAAAGCCAAATAAACAGAAATGGCTAGAGAGAAAGAAAAGATTTACATGTATATAGAAAGATTGAAACTGTATTCTATTCCTGTATTTTCAGGGTCATTATTTCACTTAAAGAAAAAGTTCTTTAAAAATAGTTTAAAAGTTTATAGATTGCAAAGGCACTAAATTTTTAGATTAGTTATGTAAAAAATGTGGCTCTACAGAGATTTTATGGAAAGGATGAGAATAACAGAACAACTGTCCAAAACACTTTTCTAGGCTCATTTATCCTCTCACATTTGCAAAGTGAGCAGATGGATTTTGATCAGATTATAACGAACAATTACTAAGAACTTTGCTTATTCCTTTTTTCTAAAATTAGTGCCTTTGAAGAGCAATTTCTTTCCAATTGTTTAATTAGACCTTGAAGGTCTGAATTTTGAATAATTGTAATTAAGTAAAATCATAGTGTATGTAAGCTTTTGGAGAGATGTTTTGGAATTAGGAAATAATGACATGAAATAAGAAAACAGATATGCAAGAAATTAAAATGCATTACAAGGCAGAGGTGAGGGAAAAGCAGAGAGAGGAGAGGTGAGAAAGATGTCATGTTTCCTATGTCATTGCATTCTACACAGGCCGCGGCCAATGGGAAGGAAACAACTCACACTGATATTTATCCTGACTCAGTCCATAAGCTCATAGTGTGGTCTCTGACCGAAACACTCTCACAGGTATATTTAGGAATGACGTTTCACCAGTTATTAGGTATTTCCTTAATCTAGTTGAACTGACATCTAAAACTAGCCACCACAGACAAGACTACAGAGTGGCTTTGTAGTTTGGTTAATTTTAACATGGACACAAAGTGTGTTTTTAAAATTTTTTGTGCTCTGGGAAATTGCTTATGTTCAAAATGAGCATCGGTCAGCCCATCTGTGTATGGTATGCCAATACATAAGGGAAGCAAGTATTGGATGTTAATGTTCAATGATTTCCCTGGTGTCAGGGAAAACTATAAGAGAATATAGCTAAATTAGGTATATATCAAAATACTGAAATTTAGCAATTTAAAAGAATCAAACACAGTTCCTGGAAGTTAAATGCTAAAAGTGTTACAGGTGAGTGGTTATATCCCAGGGTCTTTTATAATTTTGAAGTTAAGATGTGGGTTATGTTTGTAATCTTCAGAAGGCTTTATTGGGATTGGAAGATGTACTTCAAAAACAACTGACATATAACTCAAAGAACATTTCAATTTCTCTCCATATATATCCAAGTGTAAGATTGTTTAAACATCTTCAAAACAGGCTTGACCCAGATTTAGTGGTCCTAGAATACAAGATGGAAGCTGAATTTAGAAGCAACATTCATCATTTATGTAGTAAGCAATCGGTTTTCCAGTAAAGCATAGTACATTGCAAGAGGGATCTCTGCAAATATGTAGGTACCAACAGGAAATGGTCATGGGTGGCTGTCTCAGAGCTACTTAGTAAATATGTTCCAGGTTAAAAAGAAAGCACAAAGAAAAAGTTCAAAGAAAGCTCAAGAAAAGTAGATGGTTTATGTCATACACAAGTTGATATTTCCTCTTAAGAAGTTACTGAACAAAAACCACAAACCAAGTAGCATCCAGCAAAGCACAAAAACATTGGAATCAGAAATAGCAAATGAATAAATCTGTAGTAATAGAAAGGCTGTACACTTCAAACTGGCTTGAAGATGTAGATTATGCAGGGTGATGATGTTTTCTCTGTGGCAAAATAGTATCTGAGACAGACAAAAAAGAGGGCCACCTGGAGATGCTGCCTGTACTGCTGCATTTATTAGGTCAATAATGAGGAAACCAAGATGTCTTAGTTTATAGGAGAAAGAAAAGGCTCAGAAGAATTTATCCAAATGACTTAAAGCTACTTGATGGCTTTCATTATTCTGTTACCTTTGTCAGAGTCTTGTGTAAATACAATGAAGATTAAGCATTTGCGTATTAATCAAGAAATCTGAGACACTTTACACTGAAAGATGTTCACTTTCTTTTACTTTTGAAACATTGAAGATGCTTTATAAAAGGATAATTCAGTAGCTTAGACTTAATAAAAAATTTAAAATAATACAATTAAATAGAAAGCTTTCCTTAACATCCTAACAAGAAATCTTGTTATTAAAAAAGTTGGGGAGGACAGTGGAAAGGAAGGAAAGGAGAGAAAAAAATGAGAAAAGAAGGGAAAATGGAAACAGTTTTTGTAAATAAGGAAGGGAAGAAGAATTAAAGGAAGGAAAGGGGAATGGGAAAAATACGAATCAATACATATTATGCACATGTACAAATTCCCTATGATGAATGTGATCGTTACGTATACTTAAAAAGTACCAATACATTTAATTAATTTTGAAATGGGGGAATTTGCAATATCATTTCTGAATGCTGTCAGATTAGTTTTAATTTAACATCATTTAAATATATAAAATAGCAAGTATAAACTCATAGTTCATATCAAATAATAAAATCAAGCCATTTTATAATGAAACACAAAATAATTTAGACAATGTTTCAACTAATTTCAAATCATCTTTACAAATGTCGTTGCTTATGCAATAATGTTGTACTGAATACTGTAATACTGATTTTTTTAAAAAAGATTCCAGCATAGCCTATGAATCGCTTGCTTTCAAGTGACTCAAATCCTGTGTTGCTTTCTCCACCAATACAATCGGAATGCAGGATGAGCATCATTTGACCTTTTATTGATATAAATGTTTCATAGAATACATATGTTGATATAAATGTTTTATATAAAATATAGCTATTTGGAAGTTAAATCATTGTCGATCGTAAAGTAATCACAAAGGTACAAAAATTTCATAATATTTTTATTTTGATTGATTAATTTCTGTTAATCAGAGGGAATTCAAACACACACAGAGATACATATGGAGAAAAACATTCAGGATACAATGGATGTGCACGTATTCAGAGTGGCACTGAAATTTAGGTAAAGAATTAATAAGACAAACAAATAAACATGTTGATCTCCAAACATATTTTTTGAGGAAAACTGGGAGAAGTCTAAAGATATTATTTGGTTTACATGAAAATTAAGATGGGAGAAGAAGAAAATTATGAAACCTAGTACTAGAAATCCTTATCAGGAAAATGAGTGCATTTCAGAATGAAATATGTATCAAGTGGAGGTTCAGTAGCCTCCCTTATGTACAAAGAATCCCATTGATAAATACATATTTTTAGTTGTTTTAAAGTAGGGATAAGAGATTAAAATAATAACATAAAAATGATTATTTTAAGATTCTGTCATAAAACTTAGTTAAAAATAAGAATTATTTTTTCTGGAATTTTTCCATTTAGTAGTTTAGTTTTCCACAAGGTATGTTGAGAGTCCAGATAATTGAGAAACTAGATAATGTGAAGCATTTAATATTGTATACACACAATATTGTGAGGTTGTAGCACGTCTGCTATGAAGTGATCAACCATTGGAATTCCAAAGCTACACTCCACTTTATTGCTTAATTGTTTTATGGGAAGGGTACTCAGCAAATCCATACATACTGTACTCTATTCAGAAGTTTCTATTGAGGATAGTGTAAAATGCACAGTTCAACTTATAATTGGCTTAAAACTCATTAAGTTTATATTTGAAATAAAACCTTGTTTAACAAAGCCAGATGCTGTATAAACACACATCCCTACAGACACACACACACACACACACACACACACACAGAAAATAACAGTATTAACATCTGTTCTTTCAGAAGCTGATGAATTCTAGAATGCATTTGTTTTGTTTATATTTTAAATTTAAGCAAAAATATTTCACAATCTCCACCCCTCCTTTTTGTCTCTAATGTCTTACCAGCAGAGCATTTACACATTAGTTAAAGTTAAAATCTACTTACAACAACTGAGAAGAGTTCAAAGGCTAGAGCACCTATTAGAATTGTTTCAAAACAATGCCCCACTCTTATAGTGGATAAAAACTAGGAGTATCGAGAGTCAATCTTCTTCTCATTTCCAGAAGATTATCATCCTTGAATTACAGGAACATCAAAAGTGTTTTAAATCTTTATTGACCATTCCAACTCCAGCATACTTAATTTAGGAAGTGGGCAGAAATTTGTTTGTGATATAACAATGGCACAATAAGTGTGCCTTCCTATAAAATCCTGCTCAGGTATGGCAGTGTTTTTCTCTAACAATGAAACAATGTGAAAACTGTAAATTAGTCACAAAACATGCTGTTTATGCATAAAGTTTCTGACACTGATAGTGTATGTTGCTTCAAATAAAGGTTTGTGACCATCTAAAGGAAGGAACTTCAAAGATAAGCAAATCCAAGTGGATGCAATTATTTTTACTGACAAGCAGCACTGATTTCTAAAATGTAAGTCAGTATGATTCTCCTATCTGAAATCTCCCCATTGTTCAGCAACGCAAGTTCTGCTTTAAGCCTTTGCTCTTAGCCATATCTAAGAGGATGAAGAGTTTTCTTGCTCTGTTTTGTTGATATTTCATACAACAAATGCTCTCACACATCTCAAGAGTGTATTCCTTTACTTACTTTTCAGGATTCATTTTTAATGAATAGGAAAAAGAGCTTGAAATTGCCCACATTTGAGAGCCTGAGGAAAAGATTTTCTATTTTAGTCATTTTAACATAATATAAAAAGTAATTAAATTCTTAGAATGGATAATGTGTACATTCATCTGTATAATTCTTTGCCTCTATATCCATTTCATTTTAAAGATAAATTTAACAATTTTCTAACATATTCATATAATGTGCACATAATACAGATTTAAAAGCAAAACTGAAATAGTCCATTCACCATTACTCACATTATCATCATTGGGTCATAAACTCATTTTCATACCCTTATTAACCAAATCAAATTTCATTATAAATCAAGGAATCAGTTGAAAGAAGACACACTTAAATCTCTGAAACTCTCTTCAATTATTAAATTGATAATAAATGTGCTAATGGTTCTTTTTAGTCTATGGTGTTTAAACCATGTCTAATTATAAGTTTTCTGATACTTGAGAGAGTGCTTTTTTTGAGTACTTAATACATTAGCAGGGAGGGGCTAAAATGCTCTGAAAATCTAAATTCAATTTTGAATGCTTTTTTCATGAATTATATAACTGCTATTTGTTGAAGTAAGATAACTTCTTACAATTATATTTTAAAGTGAAAAGTACAATTACACCTCATTTAGACAAAATTACCTTTGAAAATTTTATAGAAATAAAGTCTTACACTTTTAAATAGTATCTTTAAAAATTCAATTACTTTCATAGAAGCATAAGTAAATGTAACAGCTTCTCTACTATCTACATCGAAGTAAATGAATTATAAATAATTACTTTTGTGATCATTGTTTGAGAGGCAGTGGCTAGACAATATAACATCACAAAAGAATATTGTCTTTGATGAGGCCAATTACATTTCTGGTCATGATCTCTCTCTCTCTCTCTCTCTCTCTCTCTCTCTTTCTCTCTCTGTCCCTCTATTTGATTTTAAGAGCAAAAATAAATATAACTATTTATTTTTGCTCCCAAAATAAATTTTGATTGCACAGTTGTTAGTACTCTACACAGATATGAAATTGGTGAACTCCAATTTTGTTAAAGAAATCAAACAATATATATCTTAGTAGAAAAAGATTAAAACAAATGAATACAGCAGCAATAACAATACCAGCTAATGTCTGTTGAGACCTCATTGGTACCAGGCAATATTTAGGAGGTTTTCATATATTAAGTCTATGAAGCCACACAGGTGCTCTGTGAAGTAGGTGGCATTATTACTTGCAGTTTATAAATGAGATCACACAATTAATAAAGAAGATGAGTAATCTGACTGTAGAGCCACTTTATGTAACCACATTAAATTTCACATTTTCTCCTTATATAATTGATTATCAAACATTTCAATTCAATAAATGTTAACTTATTTCAGATTATTTGTGTGGTTATCAGAGACAAAATGACCAAAAGCAGTTTTTATTTTACAGAGTGTCACACATGAATCACTATGCAAATGCTAGAACTGGAAAGAGATCTGCACTAGAAAATACACAACCTTTCTTCAACCTGTCCCAGTCCTTATTAAACAGACGACTTTATGTAACCCTTTTACCATTTCTTGGTCTGTGCTTGTTCACTGTAAACTCTGTGGAATAAGACACACCCTTTTATATTTATAAATAGACTTTTTAACAGATTAAAGGAAATACACTTTACTTTGAATAGTAAAACATAAATATAAATTTTGACTATAATAGTTTGGTTAATTAGTAATTAACATAATTATATAAATAGGCTTAATGTAGAGTATGGTTGAAATTGCTAACTTCAGATATACTTTCAACCAAGATGATAGATTTTTTTTTTCTATCTCCACGTGAAGTGAATGTTTGAATTCTCTGGGACTTTGATTTTATTCACACATTGAAAGCAACTGAACTCATTAATTTATAAATTAGTTTTTAACTATTGAAAGAAATAGAATATGAAAAATAAATTGTTGTTATACTTTCAGAATTTCCAAAATATATAAATATATACATTTCTTGGTATTTACATCCTGGCTTTCCTCTAAAATTTGAAAGCTTTTCAGTATATCTGAATTAAATTTCATGGTGCTAATTTTCATAATTTAAGAGTTATAAAAGCAACTGCTAGGCTTTTATGGCATAATCCTACTGTAATATAGATATCAAGTAATGTGCAAATTCATGGGTATCACTTCAAATTAAGCTGAAAATCCCTGTGCAAATGTTACACATAGCAGTCTTACAGACAGTGTAAGATGACTGTCAGATACTTTCTAAAGCTTCCTCTTTTTCACGGAATGTAGCTCAATATCTTTCCATCAGCACTCAATAATTCTATATTTAAGACCTCTTTTATCTTCTGGTTATTTTCTTTTAAAAACACCCTCATACTTACAACTTTATCTCATGCATCTTAGTGTATGCTGCAAAAATCTTGACCTTCCTATATTTTCCTTTCACCTCACTCCTCAGCCACATAGTCTGTGTGAGCAGAGAGAGGGTACATGACACAGTCCAGCAGGTACCACAGGGATCAGGCACTGCCTGGAAAAGCGAGCTCTGCAAAGTAGGTCCACTACCAAAGACAAACGTTGGCTGCTAAAGAACAGAAAGCAAACCACTGTACATGTGTCCCATTTTTAGGTAGCAACAGTACAGTCAAATATTACAAGCCTATCAGTGAGAAAGTTTGCATCAGATTCTCGTTGCTACATCAATAAAAATCACTTGCATTTAATCTAAAATCTAACTATTGGCATAAGAGTATGCAGGAGCTGAAAGCATTCACTCCACCTCAAGCAGACCCTCTTCTTCAATTCCCAATATCAGCTATCTTACATATTTGGGACCAGTCCCCTAATCAATGACAAGGCATCATGGTAAGGAAAGATCTGTCAATACCATAAGAAATGTATACTGTGATGATTCTTCCAGTCTTGGGAAAAGTAGAAAATTCAGATTTTTGAAGAACTATTGCACTTAAGATCTCAATTGACATTCAACCCAAGAGACTAAAACAAATGTGATGGCTTTCCTTGCACGAGTGGAATATTACAAGAGCTATATAATAAAGTGATGAAAATGCTGGCACACAACCGGCCCAGAAGGTCTAAAAGCCATCCAATATTCTTTCATCTATTCTCTAAATATGTAGAATGCACGTGCTTGTCAGTTAGAAGAATTCCCATGCTGTACACTCAGACTTTGCTGTCAGACCCATCAGAATGGCAAAAACAAAAACAAATCTCTATTTACCAACCACAGAAGATAAACAAAAGGAATTTTTACCATTGGGAAGATTGTAAAGATTAGTGCCATCCTCAAAGACCTGGAATGTTCATGGCTCTTCGTTTATATCACATCTTCATTTCATTGACCACTCTTGACCCTGCAGAAGCTGCATGATTATTGGAGATGACTGTAGATTTGAAGTTGTAATCAATGAGCAGGCATAAACACAGCTTCTTTCCTGGACATGGAATTTTTAAGAGAGCACATTAATCAAATCTGAATCAAGGGCACTGTGATCACTGACTTGGTAAATATTATTTTTTCCATTCCAAGTATGAGAAACAGTTTGTGGGCATATGAAATGTACAATAGCAAATTGATGTTTGCCTCACATTAGCCTCTCCTAACATTTGTAACCAAATTTTCCAAATAATTGTATCCATTAAAGGTTGTGTTTCACTGCAATCACTAAATGTACACATATAGATGTGGAAATAACAAAAAGGATTTATGAGAAGAATATTATATACTTCTTTTAACCTACATTGGATGAGAAAAAATGAGCAAGCTGAGTGACCTCATTTGTGTGCAGTGTTTGTGGCCAAATGCTGGCAAGAGGACCTTAAAAACTGTTGAAGGAGGAGAAACCTAATCTGTTTATTTTACAAGTAATTTGTCTGAGGACATATTTGAAAACCCAAAATGGAAAGCTATAGTACTACTACACTAAAGATAGACTTGAATAATCATAGAGTTAAAAATCTTCTCTATCACTTACCTACTCATTCATATTGGTGGACAAAATGACAATTGTTATGGGTTTCTACATAAGGACCAATAGCCTGCTTATGTGGTCAGGGATTACAAAGTATTTTTATTCCACCCTCTCAAAAATCCTGTCCTGAATCTCAGCATTTAAGAATGTGACATCTTGAGACAGTAATGTTAGGTAAAAAAAATCAGACACATAGATTAAACATCACATGATTTCTCTTATATGAGAAAATCAAACTATAAATAATGAGAAAAATAAAAAATAGATGATAGAAAACAGAAAATACATCTTTTTTCAAAAGGGAAGGCATCCAACTGATGGGGAGAATGAAAGAATTGTTGAAATTCCTAGTGGGCATTTTCCAGCTTCACAATATAGAATGCAATCATTAAATATTGCAGACATGTGCTTATGAAAAAAATTCAAAATGAAATAAAGGATATATCAAAAGGAAATTTGTAGGTGGAAGTAGGATTAAGAACCTTGCTAATGTTATGACTCTCTCTGTTCACATAAATACTTAAGTGAACCTTCCTTGACAATGCTGAGAGGGAGTTGTGGCTGTGGAAAAATGGAGCGATGAATACAAACCAGTGAATCCAAAATAAGAAGGGCATGAGTCAAGAAAGGTAAGTTTATCATAAATAAATACAGCTCTGGTAGCATCTTAATTTTGTACCAGAGAGACCAGTATTTGACCTCCCTGCCCTTGATGCACACGCAACTGTAAAAGACAGAGAAAGACAAAATCACTTTGTTTTTAAAATTGAGTTTATAAGCATTGTTTCAGCAATAATACAAAATTAACACAACCAAAGACAAGGTCCATTACACACACTTGTGAGTAAATACATGAGTAAAAATGGATAATGGATAGACTTTTGTAATGTGGTTTCAAACCTCATAGAAAGCATGAACAAAATTGAAGTGCTAGACATCATGGAACAAGTAGCTTGGCTGAAAGATGTTAGTTAAGCTTCTTCACTGACCATTTCAGAAACCCCCTTCTACTCATGAAAAGGAATCATCAAACGGGCAGAGGAAAAGCCCAGGAACCCAAAAGCATGGGCTCTCAGTAGCTATTGCTGCATCTGAATGTGCAAGTATTCAGAAATAGACCAATTTTGCAATATTACACACACATACACACACACACACACACACACAAAGAGAGAGAGATGAGAGAGAGAGAGAGAGAGAGAGAGAGAGAGAGAGAGAATAAATAAACCAGTAACTTTAAGAGTTGATTACCCTGGCCTCAGTGAAATTTGGATTCAGCCGTCAGCATTCACAGGAAAAATATTTTAATTTTATTGGTACATTTTAGCAATATAAGGACATTCATCATTGGAGATTTGTACCTTGACATATCTTGATTCTTATTTTCCCCCATTTCCTGGCCTTCCCTTCAACCTCTTCACACATCTATTTTTACAAAGACTTTGTTGCCATGTCTTCACTTTCTCATGTAGTTCTATTCCCTTCTTTCCTTTTCCCTACCTCTCCCACTTCTTCCCCTTTGTCTGAGTATCTGTTCACCTCTCTTTCTGGAAAAGGGTCAGTCCAAACCACTACAGAGGAGCCTATAAAAATTCCTAATCTCTGGGAATGCAATACAGCCTAACATATGATCAAGGAACTCTCTTCACGGTGACTCATGACACTCACAATAGCACCTAGAAACAATCCTATGAAGATGAGGCAACGCATTTTAAACTTTATAGCTGAAATATTATCTTAGAAGGAACAACAGTAAGTAATGGAATGCCATCCTTCAAGATAAACTATACATATTAAATCTAAGCAATAAATAATATATTGTGATATAGAGATAGATTCAGAATCAATGTGCAGTAGCAGATATGATTCCATTTACTATTAATCCTAAGGCCTTAATGGGGGAAATGTCTATTTCTGCTTCCTCAGCTCGTGAACTTTTCAAGACTACAAGTCTAACTCCATTAAGTGAACAAACTCCTGAGATGTCCATAGCAAGGATGCCATTGGATTATGAGCTACAAAGGTTACTGAAGATCTTTGGTTGAGTAAAGCAATAGGTAAGGAGAATAACTGTCCTGGTGGTATTAGTTGACTGCTCAGTGGAAGAGTTATGGTTGCCTTTATACAATGGAACAGGTGTCCCATGAAATCTAGATGATAAATTTCAGTGTCTCAAGGTCCATTTTGTCATACTGTTCCTGAGGCAACCTTTTGGTCATATTTTTAGGTAAGTGACCATTGCATACTAAGGTGATAACCAATAATAAGTTGTATTTTGAAAAGTTAACATAGGACACTGGACGAATACAATTGGAAATCCAAGACCAACTTCTGTGGCCATGTGTATATACAGATTATCCTATTACACTCTTCAAAATAGAGACATATGTGAGCTTTGGATTAATGCAATCAATCAAAATGTGCACTTAACATTGATCTTTGTCATAGAAGGTTTAATTTGACAACTACAAAAGCATGACATTATAGTCTTGTGCTGCAGGGAGTGTAATGAAAGACTGCCCCACCTACCAGAACTGGAATTCACCCAGGTCATGATGTCCATGCTTCCAGTGCTTTCAGCCCCTGTCCGAGCAAGCAGGCTTGTTGCTTTGTAGCACAGAACATCTCTATGTGGTGGTTTTGCTTGAGACATTTCCTGTCGATTTGGACAAAACTTTGTTGGAGTGTGTACATCTTTCAAACAATCCTTTTCTCTCTCTTCAAGGGTGCTGATCTGCATTATACTCTGAAAGATCTCCCACCACCTCTCTTCTGACAAGTGTTTCCTCCAAGGAATGCTTTATGTGACTGTGATAGTTAATTTTAATTGGCATGTTGACTGGGTTATGAGATTCCTGGAGAGTGCCTAGATTAATGCCCTAGTCCCATCCATGGGTGAGCCCACTGCTGAGTTCACAGCTTAGTCAGCTGTAAGTTAGAAGTGGATCATTGGTTTATAACTTTGGGGAACTCTGTCTGCTCTCAGGTCCCTTATCTTGGGCTCTTTCTGTGCTCTCCACTTCCTTGTACCTTGAGTTGAGCAGCTTTCCTTGGCTATCCACTCCTTAATATTCCTGCCTTGGATCCACAATACTATGAACTGAAACTTACCAAACTGTGAGGTAAAATATTCTCTTCTCCCTTAATTTGAAGGTATAAGGTTTCTATCTTAGCAAGGAAACCTCTTCTCAGAGCAAGGGAACTGGAACAATGAAAAGTGGTGTGATTATGAGTATATGTTAATGTGTGGGTATGTATATGTCTCTTGCATTCTCTTTACATAATGCAAGCTGGAGATCTTTCATAGTACCTCACTATGCACAGTGCATCTTTTAAAGAAACTACATAATATATTACTGTATAAATACATTCTAATTTATCTACTATACTAAATTGATAGAATTTAGATTATAGCTACAATTTTTCTATAGAAATGAGTCTTTCATGCATCATTTAAATAATGTGTTACTCCATATGTATTAAAGATTTGTAGAGCTTGATTGGTGAGCTGCATTTCATGGCACATTTCTCCTTTTACTTGAATTTCAGTAACATCAATGTCATATTTTAATATAAAAATTTTCATAATTTTTCCAGTAATATTACACTTTTGGTTTCTAAATATGAGTTTTAAGAGTAAAGCATGTGGAATTGTGCCATGTTTTGCAGAGAACTTTTAAGTTCATAGCAAAATTGAGCTGAAGGTACAGAGTGTCCCCATGAAACCCTTCTTCCTGGATGAGCACCTCCTCATTATCCATATCTTCCACAAGAGCAGTGCATTTGTTAAAATTGGTTTAGCTATTTTGATGCATCATTATTAATCAAGTCTTGTTGGGCTCTCCTTCTAGAGGAGGGGGCTTGGGGAGATTACCACTGATGCAATGAATGACCAAAAGCTGATGGCAAATGGCAAAGTCTATTTCTCACCCAGGGTCTTTATAGCAGTTTCAGGCCACACACAAAAGCATGACCACAGCGGTTTGATGATTAACAACAGTCACAATGAGGCACAAGTAAGATTAACAGCAGTCACAAGAAGCTATGAGGAGATACTCCTGTTCAAACTAAAGACAGAAAATTTAGATAAAACATTGGTTTATGTCTAAAAGGGAGTGTAAACTGGGAACAAGAGCAAAGAAGGAATTAGGGAGTTGTTTGCAGGTCAAGCAATCTGGCTCCCACACTTCACCTTCGGGACACCTGTGCCCCAGTGAGAACCAGCATTGCAGGACTTGGGGTCAGCATTTTGGCCATTCGTCCTCTCGTGCCCCAACAAAGTGTATCATTTATTTCACTTTTCATATTGGTACTGAACATTCTACAAGTAAGTACAAATTTGTAATGGCAGGTACACATCACTAGAGTATCATACAAAGCAGCTGCACTGGCCTTTTTCTTCTGCCTATCAATCCTTTCCTCCATACTAATACCTTCCAACTACTGTCCATAGATTTGCCACTTCTACAAGCTCTCATAGTTGGATTCATACAACTTGTAACCTTTTCAGACTGTCTTCTGGCACTTGAAAGTATTTATGTAAGCTTTCTTCATGTCTTTTCAGAACTTCATAGACCATTTCTTTATTGGTGTGAAAAATATATCCTGTTCTCTGGATCTGTCACAATTGATTTAACCATTTATTAATAAATAATATTTTTGTAGCTTGCAAGTTTTAGTAAAATGAATAAAGTTCTATTATATTAGTTCAGAGATTTTTGTGAGAACACAAGTTTTTGAGTACTTTAAGTAAATATCTAGGACTATGGTTGCTGCAGTGTATAGTATGTTTGTTAATAGTTTTGTAAGAAATTGTCAGTGTCTTTCAAAGTTTCCATACCATTTCACATTCCCAATAAAATTAAATAAGAATCCCCATTCCTGCACATGCTTACCAGCATGTGCTTTTGTCATTGTTTTAGATCTGAGCCATTATAATAAACATGCAGTGGTATCTCATTATTTTTAATTTATACAACCCTAGGGACAAATGAAGTGAAATATCTTGAAAAGATGCTTATTTGCTGTATATCACTTTTTTTTTTTTTTTTGCTGAGGTATCTGTTAAGGTCCTTGTCTTTTGTGAAAATCTAGTTGTTATCTTACTGTTGAATTTTAACAGTTTTTTGCCTACTACTTTTAATTAAATCTAATACCCAACTTGTTTCATAGATTACCCATTTGGGGTCATATATTATAGTGATTTTCAACTTTAAGACATCTAATTTTTTTCATGTTATCTTGTAGGAGTTTTAATGTTCTGAAGATTACATTTAGAAGATTACACTGATCTATATTTAATGTTAATTATGCATTAGGTTCTTTTAAAATCTTCCTTCCACAACTTTATGTCTTGACTTAAAAGATTATCAATTGTGTTCATGTTGAAATACTTTGGAATAGTTTTCAAAACCATTACAAACCTTAAAAATGTTATTATTGATCCTCAGTCCCAAAGTAAATAAATAAATGAAATAAAAACATTATTAGTTTTGTTATCTTAATTTTGTCTTCATAATTTTTATTAGCACTGGTTCTGTAGGGTTCCTTCTCCTCTGAGTGCTTTCAGAGTTATCCATTTCTGTTATTTTATAATTAAATTTCTAAGAATTACAAGATAATATTTAACATTTTGTTGCCTCAGTATATCTTTTTATATATGTTTATGTTTAGGTCAGCAATAAATTTAATTGTTTTGGATGATGACAAATTGCATAAATGATTGTCTTTTGTTTATAATACATTTCTGATGAGTCTTTAAATTTTCTCTTTTTTGTTCTTTTTTTTCCTGTCTCTATTTGCTGTGTAATAAAACTCCTGAGCTTAGTTTCTTCTATTTAACTAATTTTAAATGATATTTATTTCTGGGAAGAACTCTACAACTCTACATGAGATTCATGTAGGATTATTATAAGGTTCGTATAGGATACATGTGTACACACATTATATGTCAGGATAGAAGGAATATTTTTTGGATACCTGTAAACTTCCTCATTGTACAGGGCTGTGTGCAACTGATTTGTTAGTCCTTTTTTCCCCAAAATAACAGTACAAACATTTTTTTATATAACTCATAGTTGTTTCCCACCTACCTGAATCAGAGAGATTCTTTTAAAATGAAAATATGTTGGTATAATTATTCAATTGACTCTATCTAATTTGTATTTTGTACCAAACCAACCTCTGAAAAATTTCTGCTAATGTTGAATCCTGCTAGCTTTCCTGGGAATTTGGGTAACTGCTGATTTTTGAAAAATGAACAGTAACACATAGTTTTTAAAATAGTTCCATATGTGGAAACTTAATAAAATCAATGCTATATTTGCATTTTTTAAAGATGCAAACAGTAATTTTACATATTAATGGAATCACTATGCAATGTTCAATACATGTACATTGCACAATGGTAAATTACGTTGAACCTATTTATCTCCTCAATCATTTGTACCTCAGTATGCTGTAGAACCTCAAAGTTTCTTGTTCTTATCAAACTGTACCTTAATACCTAGGAACCATTTTTCCTCATCCCTTCATCATGCTGTCCTCAGCCTCTGGTAGCCACTATTTTCCTCTCAATTTCTGTGCACCCACATTTTTACACACTTCATGTGATTTAGAATATGTGGTACATTTCTTTCTGTACCTCATAGTTAATAGAATGACGCCTAGTTCTATTCATGCTGTCACAAATACAGAACTTATTATTTTATATGGTTATATAGTCCACTTAAATACAGGAAGAATTGCCTAACAGATTTATAAAAAAAGTAATTCTGAGGTAATTCTGAGTGTGTCTGTGGATGATTGTCATGTAGTACTGCAAACTGGGGCCAAAGACCCATCAAGATGTGGCTGACACCAATAAACAGTCTGGTAGGCTGAACAGGATGAAAAGGGAAAGAGGAGGAAAGTGTCGCCATTTGGAAGGGTTCAGGTCTTCCCAGTGCTTTTGGATATCTGTTTCCAGTTTTGTCAGTCATCTAATACAGATATGCACAGGAAATTCTGAGGTGATAAAGGAATCAGGGATCAAGGAATCAACATTTGAATAGTGTTTTTCCATTGCTTTCATCCAAATCATGTAGCTATATGCTTGTTTATATAAAAACAACTCATTTCCTACACTTTTTCTTTCAAGGTGACCAAATAAATTCTCAAGTAAGCAGAGGGTCCATCACTAGAGTTTGGGGTGCATTCTTGACAACTGAAATGTACCTTAAGCAGCCTTCCAAGCTTTCCCTTAGGAACCTGCCCTTATTTCATACATCTAAAACTGATTTCAAGTTCTCCTTAGCTTCAGAACACTTCAATAATCATTTGTTACTTTCACTGGTTGCTGACCTTTGTCTGACCCTAAATAAAAACCTGCCTTCTCTTACTCCTGAAAAAGCAACTAAACAGACAAATATCAAAGTCTTTACACACAGCTTATTCAATATAATATCACATCTTCACCTATCACCCAAAGAAATATTTTTTAGGTTCATCCAAATAGCAAAACCTAGTTCAGTTACACTGCAGACTCAGAATGAATTCTAAGGTAGATTTAAAAACGACAATCCAGGCTCTTTAGCTACTATCTGGCATCCTTTATGGTAGCCTATTGCTCAATACATAAAATATTAAAATAATAGGCTGTTTTCTGACTTGTATTAAAAATCCTTAGAATTTCTAAGTTCAACTAGTCACACTGAAGACAGATAATATCATGAATTAAATTTATTTTTAACTTTTACCCAAAATCACTTTTCTTTGTGTCATACTGTGGTTTTTGGCTGGAACATCCAACTTTATTGTGATAGTCAGGAGAGTTATTCGCCAACATTTATAATTGTCTACTTTCTAGACATACAACAAGATCTCTCATAGTTAAGAATGGCCAATAAAAAGTGAGTTTATTTAAAAATTGGGGGTCTCTTACTCACAGAGCCCCTTTCTTCATGTGTCAACATTAACTGTCACAAAAGGGCTGAGTCTGTGTGAAAACACTATGAAAGGTATGTAGCACAAAAGAAAAATAACCATTTATATTTTAAGCAGTGCAATTTGAGGGTTATTTTCAACACTTTCACAATTTAATCTATATTCAGTGCCACATGCTTGAAATTAAAACTGAACCTTTACTGGGAGGTAAGTATTATAGGGTGACTAATGGCCTGGAAACGTATCATGTCTTAATCCTTAAAACCCATGTTATCTAATAAGGGAAAAGCATATTTGCAAGTGTGATTAAATTATGAGGTTATCCTAGATTATTCCTGGTATATTGCTAATACGGTCACGAGAGATGGGGCAGGAAAATTTACAAAGACACAGGAAGAAGAGAAGCTAATAGGAAAGTGGAGGAAAATTGAAGATGCTGCCTTTCCATAATGAACTGATTAATGTAGCACATTCCAATGAATGCAGCAGCCAACAGAAGCTGAAAGACGAAATAGGCAGATTCTGTCTTAGACCTCTACAAGAAGTCTGACATGGATATTTTGGATGTGTGACCTCCAAAAATTTGAAACATAGTTTCTATGGTTTTTAAACCACCAAATTCATTGTGATTTTTTACAGAGACTTTAAAAACTAAGGAAGAAGAGCTAGGGATTTAGTGCAGAGGCACCGTGCCTGCCTCACAAATTTAAAAAAAAGAAAAATTAAGGCACAGCAATATATTTTAATAAACTAACATTCTTGAATAACATATGTTATAATATTACATACATAACACAATTATACATTAATGCATGACATATTATTAATATATAATGTATTTTATATAGTGATATATATTATGAAAATTTGTTTACCAGAGTATAAATCTCATGTAAAATTTATTCATGCTAAAAAATTCTATATTCTAGACTAAATAAAGGAATCAAATAAAACTGTGTGTTTGATCTACAAGAATGTTTTAAATTATTTTATGTTTTTAATGAAGAATAGTGATAAACATTTTAGGGAATTAATAAGTACATATAACATATCTTGATTATTGTTTTAGTCCTTTAACCCTCCCACCCCTTTTCCTTTCCACTTTCTGAGATTTTCTCTCCAGTTATCAAGAATCTAGCACACTTCTATGTAGGAAAGATCAAAATTCAAAAGTTGACATATAATTTATACTGAAGAAATATTAGTTTTGTACCAAGATAAATTTCAACATTTAAAAAAAAATGGTGCTGGGGATTGAACTTGGGTCCTTGTGCTTGTGAGGTAATTTCTGGAACCACTAAATCTGGGCTAAATCTGCAGCCCAAATTTCAAAGATCTTAAGTCAAAGCATTGTTAGGAATGTCTGCATGTAGATCACTTCTGAGTGATGTGCAAAATTAAATTAAATTAAGGTTTAACCTAATAAGCATTCACTGGTAACATTAAAAAGTCCAGCCAAGGCAAATAACAATTTGAAGTGATATAAGGAGATGAGAAACAAGAGGGTAAAGTGAACACAGATCTAACTTGAACCATAAACTCATTTTCCTGAGTCTCCAAAATGAAAGAGGCTCAGATTACCTTGATAATGAAACTTTCTGCACTGCTGAAGTGGTATACAGTGTACTGTTTTCCAGCCTTCCCCAAAGGGATCTGCAGCATTTCACCAGTATGAATGCGCATTTGGAAAAGTAATCAGAGCACATGTGAGTTACTAGATAGTGTTCCTAAAATGACCCCAATTCAATAACATTCAAAATGCACTTTGATCAACCAATCAGATTTGGGGCTTATGTAGATCAGCTGGATTTTAGCTCTTGCCTGTGTCACACTGCAGCTAGTCATGTTCCCAAACTTATTCTGTGGTTATTTCACCAGTTCCAGAACATGTAACTGGCATAGAGATAGTAGGAACCTGGAAAAATCCCACATTAAAGAAACTTCTCTTTTTCTCATCACCATTTAACTTCAAAAGAAATTTTATTTGTGCCAGACATTATTCCTAACCATCATTACCAGATTAGTTTATATGATTCCATTTTATTTCACACTTCTCATTTGTATAAATTGCTTATTTATAACTTTAAAAATAAGTATTTGCTATTTTTTAACTTGACTTCATGATCATAAGGCTTGTAAAGTGCCTAGGGAACAAAATCTATCTGAGTTACTCACAATTTCATTTTACACATCTGCATATTGAGTTTTAAAGGGTAAAGTAGGCTCCGCCATAAAGGATACATTTAAGTCATTTGAAGAAAAGTGGATGCACCTTTAGGCAATACTATAAAGAGAAATGTCAGAAACATGAGCTTAATTATTACATAATCTCTCTTACATGAGAAATCCAAAATAAATAAAGGGCAAAATAAAAAATAGATCATGGGAAATTGGGAGAGATATATTTAGCAAAAGCAAGGGGAGCAAGAGATTGAGAAAGAGGGATGGAAGACAATGAAGTGGCTGAAAAAAGAAAAAAGATGTGCTCTATCCACGGCACAGCTCCACACGAAGCATGCCATCAGTATGCATTGCAAGAGTGAACTAATTAAAGGTAAAAATGATGCACTATTTAGTCAATTGTGTTACTCAGAAGTCAGCACTATTGTTCCATTTGACGTGAGGCCTTACGCATACGTGTGTATAAAGGAACATGTCTAAACGTTTAAGTGTGAAATGCACATTTTTATTTTCAGCATACTGGGTGTTGAATGTAGGCCTTTGAACTGACATAGATCCCTCACACTTTCTTATTTTTTAGGGGGAACGAATTCCACTAATTCAGGTCCAAGCTTGAACTGGTATGTATTAAACAGATATTTTAATATGGTGTCACTTTATAATATGATGTAGCAACATCATATAAGAACAAAATATGTTTTATTTCCCTCAGATGAGAAATTTTACTTACTAAAGAAAAAAATAAAGAAGGACAATAAGAAATTCACTCATAGTTCTATAGCATAGATAACCAGTTAAACCTTTGGCATGTGATAGTCTTTTTTCTGATTCTTTTCCAATTCCAGCATTAATTTATAATGTTGCATTTAGTTATATAAAGAATAGTCACTTAATTGAGCATCACTCATCATAAAAATAATATAAAAAGAAAGTAACCTGACATATTACACAAGAAAATAATTAAACAAAACTTTTCTCCACAGAAATAAAAGTAATTATAAGTGAGAATACTATTCAAGCAAAATGTTTATTTATTGTCTTTTTTTTTTTTTTTGAGTACTGGGGATCAACCTCAGAACCTTGCACTTGTGAGGTTGGCAGGGTGGTGCCAGTGAGCTAAATCCCCAGCCTTATTGTTATTCTGTTGAGTTCCCAGTGAGTCATAAATGGTATATCATCTGAAGGGTATGGCAAACATAAAATAAACTCTAAATATATGAAAAGGAGTTTATCTAGTAGGAAATTCAATAAGGAAAAAGTTGAAATCAATAACAAATATTTGTCTACTAAACAAATATAAAGGAATGATCATAATATGCAGTGTTATAGGCACACAGGATATATTAGTGAACAAGTAACATAAATCCATAATTTTCTAGAAACTATCTTTCAGGTAGGGAGAAAGAAAATATTTCGATTCATAAATAGTTAAATTTTGTATGTTAAAAACTGAAGAGTGAAAAAAAAGAAAACAATAAGTGGAAAAATAAAGCAACATAATCAAGATCTGAAGTACTACAGATTTGGAGAGGCAGTTGGGACACAAGTTGAAGTGCGATGTTCAGATGACAACTCATGGAAAACATAAGTAAGCAGTGATGTAAAGGCAGTGAAGGTGACAGGCAAAAAGTGAGTGGAAATTGAGGCGCAGTTAGAAAACAATTAACTTGCGCTCCTAAAGATGGGAGCGCCCCAGAGGTCCATGCAATATACATGGAGAGGGCAGTGTTAAACTCTGAGGTCAAATAAGGGGAATGAATGCCAATGTAACTTGTTTCAATTATAAAGAACCAAGTTGCATACATGTAGAGATAGAAAAATAATTCTGTGTAGGTCCAGCAAGAATATGGAAAATAACCATGCTTCCAAACTTTACAATTTTATAAGAAGAAATAAGTATATTTAAGGAAAAATTATTTCCCTTTTGATCATGACCAGGTAGATATGCTTGAATATTAGTCTTCAAGAAAATTGGAAAGTAAGACTAAGTATTTATCATATTAAATTTGTATGAAAATATGAGGAAAATATTTGGTGTTAGTTATCTGGCAGAGCAATGATGAATTATCAAAACTGAACACCATTTTTTCTTACTGATTAACATAATAAAAATTGTAAAGCATCATTATTTAACAAAACTACATAGGAGAAAATATAAATTTGTGTGTATCTGATTCAGTTCAGTAGAAACATTATGCTTGAATTCAGATAAGTCAACAAATTATTAGAAATGCTAAATCTGGCTCTCGCTTAGGCAGCACATATACTAAAATTAGAATGATACAGAGAAGATTAGCACGGCCCCTGCACAAGGATGACACACAAATTCATAAAATGTTCCATATTTAAGAAATACTAAATCTGTTTTGGGGTAATTTGTAATTTTTAATTTTAGTCTCTTTTAAAATACTGGGGGAGCTGGCCTTGGTGGCACACCCCTTTAATCCCAGCACTAGGGAGGCGAGGCAGGAGGATCACTGTAAATTTGAGACCAGCCTGGACTGCATAGTGAGCTCCAGGTCAGTCTCAACTACATAGCGAGACCCTGTTTCCAAAAAACAAAAATAAAAGACTGGGGATCCCCAAGACCAAATAAAACTACTTTAAGTCCATTTCTTGGTTCTAGTTCCAGTAAAGAAATATTCTATCAATACAGAACAAAAGTTATCAATGTATAATCTTACTCATAGCTCTACTATTCTGGTATGCATTAAAATGACAGAAACTAAAGTTATAAAAGGCACATTACTTATATCTCACTTTGTAAAAAAGTGGATTACCTAATCCTATGCTTAAAAAACTAAGATTAGAGGATCAGGGATTTATTTTAGTAGTTCTGCTGCTTGCCTTGCAAGCTCAAGGACCTGAGTTCGATCCCCAGTACCCCCTCAAAACAAACCTAGGGTTAGAAGTCCTATTTGACTCAGCTGTTCCTATTGGGTATCTTCACAAAAGAAACAAATTAATCATACCACAATGATATATGTGCTCCCATGTTCATAGCAGCAAAATTTGTAATAGTTAAAACTTGGAAACAACTTAATTATCCATCAAATGGAGCCTGGATAAAAAAAAAATATGTGTGTGTGTGTGTTTAATAAATTGGTGTATTTTTCAGCCATAGATAAGGAGAAACTAGAGATGTTTATAGCTAAAGGGAAGTACATTGAGACCATACTCTGGTGAAATAAGTAGGACACACATGTGTAAATACTGAATAGTTTCCCTGTTGTGAAAAACTAAAAGTGTAAATTAGGAACAAAATGGATAATAGATTATGCGAAATAGGAAGAGGAGGAGCAAAGGAGAAGGGGAAGTAGAAAGGAAAGAAGTAAATAGAATTAATATGAGAAAAGGAAAAAATTGAAGCAAAGACTTTTTAGATAAAGGAGGGGTAGAGGGGTTGAGGGGAGGGCAGGAGAATGGGGAAAAAAAATAAGAACCAAGATAAATTATGTGAATGTACAAATTTCCAATGATGAATGTCATTATACTTTATACCTAAAATATACCAGTAAAATTAAAAACAGATGTGTTATATGGATTACCATATCACATGATGAATGGCATCAGCATGTGCTACAAACATGTATTAATACAAATTTTTTATTCAAAGTACATATTACTACACCTATATATGCCACTTAGGTGATATTATTTGAGGCTGAAATTAAAAAATCAGTAAATGCAGGAATAGTGTGGTCCATTATCTTTCCCAACCCAAAATTAAAGCACAAAATGTGCTTTGTTATTGTATCACCTCTGACCCCACATCAGGAAGAAAACAGCAATTCTTATCACCAGAGCTGGAGAGTGAGGGTTAGTGCAATGATAAGTATATTTAAACACCCCTTTCTCAAATAACACTCATCTTTTATTAGTCTCCCCCACATATTTCCTAGGTTTTTCCACATACCTAATTCCACTTAAAGCCAAATCCCCTTTTCTTTCTTAAAAAGGTATATAAGCCCCCTATTTTCAGCACTTTTTTGCTTTCACTACTTTGCTGTGCACTATCACATATATAAAAATAATGATACAATTTATATTCCTCTTCTCTTAAAAAAATCAAAATGGGTTAGAATGTGAAATTCAAAAGAATAGTTTAAGTGTAATTTCAAAGTAGTGATTATTTCTATCCATAAAGAAATTAATTTCAATATTTCTCACCAAGAGCTGCCTGCTCAGGCCCACCCGGTGGATGCAGGACCTCCCTGACTGCAAGCCATCAGATCCAGCAGGGAGGGTAGCTGGGCGCCCTTGAAACACCATCATGACCTGCACCCCCCATTCTCAAACCTCCTGATTGGGCCAGTCCTTGGACCCACTCTGCAGAGGCATAGGTAAGGAGGGTAGCTGGGCGCCCTTGAAACACCATCATGACCTGCACCCCCCCATTCTCAAACCTCCTGATTGGGCCAGTCCTTGGACCCACTCTGCAGAGGCATAGGTGGTCATGAAAGGTATTTTTCTGAGATCCCAATTTTGAACATCTTTAAAGAAAGGGCAGGGGAAACATGTAATAGAACTGAGTGGATTTCAACCCTGCAGGTTGGGAAACTCAATTTAGGCCTTGTTGACTGAGGTCAGTCTGAGTCTCAGGGACCTGTCATTGGCTAGCTGAGATCAGGGGATTCAGTTCTGCACATGGCTGTACACGTGGTATAATATGACAACAGAGACATAGTCTGAAAGAGGCCCTTCAAATTCTTCTTTTCTTTCCCTTATTCCACCCTAAAATTTCTTTCTTTTTTCTGTTCTCTCTTTCCAACTCAGTCTCTTGCTCCACCATATTATCCCTCAACTCCCTTTTTATTCCTGCTCTGGCTCTAACTCAGATTTCTTCTTTTATTATTCTTTAATTTTTTCTTTATGTTCTTTTCTCCTGTCATTTTACCTCACTCATGGCTCCATAGCTGCAAGGGAAGGTGAGCCTCTGTTACTGATAAAGTGATATATTCTTGTCCTTATTGCTGCAATCTGTCTATCCCCTCTGAAGTTAATAGCTTTGTAATATGGTCATTCTACATCCTCTGGCTTCACTTCAAACCTTCTCCAATTCTTTCACTTATCTACTCCTCTATTCCTAACTCAGTCTAACAACCCATCCTAAATGGTAAAGACGATATGTTGAAAAGCATATTCACAGAAAACATATTTTGGGCAGCTTTTTGATATTAATTTCATTCACATGGTTTAAAAGTGATAGATTAATGACTACCTCAAGTGGTCAATTTGCAAGCTGTGTGTGATACTATTGGGCTACTGAATGTACCAATTGGGATAGAGGATTGTGATTGATTTAATGAGTTGGTTTCTCTGATATTATGAAAATGAGGATGTCTATGAGTCATTAGAGACTCAAGAGCTATAATGCAACTATATCAAGAAGATTTAAGTAATAACTCAGAAATTAAACCAAGGACAACCCAACAATAAAAATAAAAATGAGAAAACATTTAAGCAAGACACAAAGACAGATTTAAAGTTCAACAATGGCAAATAGTAGGACAAAGGAGGATGAAAAGTCTAATGGTTAACCAGCAGGACACCCTGGACCCATAGCACAGGAAGTAACAAAACAGATCAATCAGGCTCTAGAAAAATTCAAAAAAGAAATAATTTTCCAGTTAACCATAGAGATGATGAACAAAATGGAAGTCATGATTCGAGACTCTAGAACAGAAACTGACAAAGAAATAGATGAGTTCAAGACCATGATAGAAGCCATGAAGATTCAGCATAAGAAAGAAATGGAAACAATGAATACCCAACAGAGGAAAGAAATGGAATCCATAAAACAGATTCAAATAGATATCCAGGAGATTAAAAACTCTATTGAAAGTGTACACAACAGAATAAAAGATTGCAAAGATAGAATTTCAGATATAGAAGATAGGATAGCAGTCAGTGACCACGAAAAAAGAGGTCTCTCAGAAACAGTAAGGGATAGTGGGAAATTGATCCAAGAACTTCTAGATGATGCAAAGAAAAATAACATAAGACTGATAGGAATCCAGGACATAGCAGGAGAAAATACAAATGATTTAAAAAAGCTCTTCACAGAATTAATGACAGAAAACTTTCCAAACAGAAGGGAAGAATTAGACATACAGATAAGTGAGGCATATAGAACTCCAACTAGCCATGATAAAAAAAAAAATCTACACCTAGACATATGATAATCAAGATCCCAGAAATCCAAAAGAAGAATGAAATATTACAAGCAGTAAGAGGAACGAAACAAATCACATGAAAAGGAAAGCCTATTAGAATCACAACAGACTTTTCAACACAAAACCTTAGGTCAAGGAGATCCTGGAGTGAGGTATTTCAAGTCCTAAAAGAAAACAACCTTCAACCTAGACTGATGTATACTGAAAAACTCTCTTTCAAAATAGATGGGGAAATAAGATACTTTACAAAAGAGAACACCTGAGAAACTTCATGAACAGCAAACAAGCACTACAAGGAATTCTAAACAATCCTAGAAAAAGACATTGAAGGTCACAATACCATGAGGCCCAACAGACCAAATCAAATAGGCAAGGCAAGAAACTAAAAGGAGAGGGGAGAAAAAGTAAAAAGAGTCAACAAAAGGACAATAACATGACAGTTATAAGTCAGATCATATCAGTTATAACCATCAATGATAATGGCCTCAATACACCAATCAAGAGAAATAGACTGGCAGAATGGATGAAGAAGCAAAATCCAATAATATGTGGTATACAAGAAACACACCTAGTGGAAAAGAAAGCCCAAACACTGAAAGTGAAGGGATGGAAAACAATTCTCCGTGTGTCAGGAGCCCAGAAAAAAGCAGGGATAGCAATCTTATTCACAGACAAAGCAAATTTCAAACCAGAACTCATTAAGAGAGACAAAGAAGGCCACTACATCCTTGTGAAGGGAACAATTCAAGAGGAAGAGATGACAATCATAAACATATACCCACCAAATATAAATGCCCCAACTATATAAAACAAATATTAAGTAAAATGAAAAACCAAATAAGCACTAATACAATTGTAGTGGGGGATTTAAATACCCCACTGTCAAAAATTGACAGATCATCTAGGCAGAAAATCAACAATGAAATAATAGAACTGAACCAAACTTTGGAACACATGGATGTAATAGATGTCTACAGAGTATTCCACCACACAAAATCACAATATACATTCATTTCGGCTGCACATGGATCATTCTCCAAGACAGACCACATATTGGCTCACAGAAAAGGTCTGAATAAATGCAAAAGAATTGAACTCATCCCCCGTATCAGATCATAGTGCAATAAAGCTGGAGGTCAACAGCACAAGAAACTGTAGGGACTTCACAAGCACATGGAAACTGAACGAAATCCTCCTAAACAATCAATGGATTACAGAGGAAACTAAAGAAGAAATTAGACAGTTTTTACAAATAAATGAAAATGCCAATACAACATATAGGAATCTATGGGACACAATGAAAGCAGTTCTATGGGGAAAATTCATAACATTGAATTCCCACACTAGGAAGACAGAGCGGGGTCAAATAAACAACCTAAAAATAATTTTAGACTCCTAGAGAAACAATAGCAAGAAAAACCCAAAACTCATACAAAGGAGGAAATTATAAAGATCTGAGCGAAATCAGTGCAATGGAAAATAAGAAAATGATACAAAAAAATAAATAAAACAAAAATGTGAGAGAATGAAAAGATGAAAATAAAGTGTTTGTAGATGGGGAGGGGAGAAGGGAGTGAAGGGAGGGCAGAGGTAAGGGGAAAAAATGAGAATCAAGACTTGCCATGTAGAGGTACATGATCCCAACAATGAATGTATCCCTAAAATGTACCAATAAACTCAATAAAATTAAATAAATAAATAAATAAATAAATGAAACAAAGCTCTGGGTTTTTGAAAGAATAAATAAAATTGACAAACCCTTAGCTAATCTTATCAAAAAAAGGAAAGAAAAGGCTCAGATCCATCCAATTAGGATTGAAAAAGGTGAAATCACAACAGATCCAAAAGAAATCCAGAGGATGATTAATACCTACTCTGAGAATCTGTACTCCAATAAAATGGGAAACACAGAAGAAATGGACAGATTTTTAGATACTTATGAATTACCAAAGTTGAACAAAGAAGATAACATTTTAAACACCCCAATTACAGTCAGTGAAATTGAAAATGTAATTAAAAATTTACCAACAAAGGAAAGCCCAGGCCCTGATGGATTCACTGCTGAATCTGCTGAATTT
>NW_022900947.1:44921159-44949075 GCF_012274545.1 Fukomys damarensis | reverse complement strand
AGCTATACTTAAATTCATTCCTGGAAGCAAGTATCACTTTGATTCCCAAATCAGGGAAAGATGCAACTAAAAAGAGAACTACAGGCCAATCTCCTAATAAATATAGTTGCAAAAATCCTTAATAAGATACTAGCAAACAGAATACAGAGGATTATCAAGAATATCATCCATCCTGACCACATCAGATTTATTTCAGGGATGCAAGGGTGATTCAACATATGTAAGTCAATAAATGTAATATATTATATTAACAAAGTCAAGGACAAAAAACATATGATCCTCTCAATAGATGCAGAAAAAGCATTTGTAACTTAATAAAGGCTATCTATGAAAAACCAAAAACCAACATCATATTAAATGGCCAAAAACTGAAAACCTTCATGTTAAAATCACGAACAAGACAAGGATGCCCATTATCACCACTCCTCTTTGATATAGTTCTGGAAACATTAGCCACAGCAATCAGACAAGAGATAGAAATTAAAGCAATAAAGATAGGAAAGGAAGAAGTTAAACTCATTATTTGCTGATGGTATGATACTCTACATTGAAGACCCAAAAGACTCCACCAAAAGACTTCTAGGCTTAATTGACAGATTCAGTAGAGTAGCTGGATACAAGGTGAACACCCTAAAATGAATAGCCTTATACACAAATAACAGACTCACTCAGAGAGAAATAAGGGAAAAAATTCCTTTTAAAATAGCATCCAAAAAAATGAAGTATCTAGGAATCAACCTAACAAAAGAAGCAAAAGTCCTCTACACTGAAAAACTACAGCACTCTAAAAAAAGAGATCAAAGAGGATATAAGAAAATGGAAAGATATCCCCTGATCCTTGGTAGGAGGAATCAACATAGGGAAAATGGCCTTGCCACCAAAACTGCTATACAGATTCAATGCAATGCCAATTGAAATTCCAACACTATATTTCACAAAACTAGAAAAGAGAATCCAAAAATTCATTTGGAAGCTTAAGAGACCTAGAATGGCAAAAGCCATCCTAGGCAACAGATGCATGGCAGTGGGTATAACAATTCCCAATTTGAAACTATACTACAAAGCCACTGTGATAAAAACAGCATGCTACTGGCAAAGAAAAAAAATCCAGATATACTCAGCTATCTCATATTTGACCTCTTTAATAAATGGTGTTGGAAAAACTGGATTTCAACCTGCCAAAGATTAAAACTGGACCCTTATCTTTCCCCGTGTGCTAAATTAAAATGCAAGTGGATTAAAGATCTAAATATTAAAGCAAAAACATTAAACTTGCTAAAGGTAAGTTAGGCAGAACTCTGGAAGACTTTGACATAGGAAAAGACTTCATGAACAAATCCTCAGTAGCAAGGGAAATAGCAGAAAGAATCAACAACTGGAATCTCATCTTATTAAAAAACTTCTTACTGCAAAAGTAACCATCAGCAGAACTAAGAGACAACCTACAATGTGGGAAAAAAATTTTACCAGCTGCTCCTCAGACAAAGGAATATTATCTAAAATATATAAAGAACTCAAAACTATCAATCCCCCCAAATATAAAGACCGGATTCAAAAATGGGCATCCCAAATAAACAGACATTTCTCAGACAAAGAAGTAAAAGCAGCAAGTAAATATATGAAAATATGTTCTACATCCCTGGTCATTCAAGAGATGCAGATGAAAACAATACTGAGATTCCACCTCACCCCACAAAGAATGGCTGCTATCAACAAATCATACAATAGCAAATGTTGGCGGGGTTGTTGGGAGAAAGGAACCCTTCTTCATTGTAGGTGGGAGTGCAGAATGGTTCAACCACTATGGAAATCACTATGGAGATACCTCCAAGAGCTTGGACTGGAGGTTCCATTTGACCCAGCCATCCCTCTCTGTGTATCTTTCCAAAAGAATTAAAAGAATCATATCACAGTAATGTATGCACACCCATGTTTATAGTGGCACAGTTTGTAATAGCTAAAACTTGTAAACAGCCCATTTGCTCATCAGTTGGAAAGTGGATAAAGAAGATGTGGTTTTTCTATAAAATGGAATATTACTCAGCCATAAAGAATGTGACAATAGATTCATTAATAGGACAATGGATACATATTGAAGATATACTCCTAAGTTAAATAAATAAGTCACACATATGTAAATACCGAATAATTTCTCTGGTGTGAATAAACTGCAGTGATGAATTAGATCCTAATAAGATTACTGACATTGAGAAATGGGAAGAAAGGGGCTAAAGATATAGGGAAGGTGGGATGGATATGGGGAAGGGAAATAAGGGAAAATAAAAAATGTGTGGAAAAGAAATGATGGAAATAAAGTCCTTGTAGATGGGGAAGGGAGAAGGTGAAGGGACGGAAGGGACAAGGGGAAAAAACGAGAACCAAGATCTATCATGTTGAGGTACAAGTTTCCAACAATGAATGTAACTGTACCGTATCCCTAAAATGTACCAATAAAGTCAATTAAAGTTGAAAAACATTTTCTCACCTCTTTTGATTAGTGACAGATTCAAGACTGCTGCAAGTCATCCCTGTTCCACATATGACATGGAGCTCTGTCCATGGGTCTGCAGGCTGCTCTGTCACTAATGATGTCTCCTTGGTGACTAATCTTGTTTGTATATTTTAAGAGGATTTTGTGTCACAGAAAACAAAATTAAGAATCTAAAGGCTCTTATTATTCCTTGCAAGTATATTTGCATAGTTTCTCATTTTTTTCTTTTTATTGAGTTTATTGGTACATTCTAGTTATACAGTACAGTTACATTCATTACTGGGATCTTCTACCTTTACATGACAGGTCTTGGTTCTCATTTTTTCCCCTTGCCCCTGCCCTCCCTTCACCCTCTCCTCTTCTCCCTATTTACAAACACTTTAAATCCATTTTTTCATTTTGTCATTTTTTTTCTTTTCCTTTATTACCTTTCCCCTACCCTTGCCATTTTCCCTACACCTTTAGCCCTTTTCTTCCTATTTCTCATAGTTTCCTCATTTTTAAATTTACATCTCTTAAAACCAAATAAGCATTGGCTAATCTACACTATCTTCACAGAGTAATAAATCTACCTCTCATAAGCATTTTCTGTGGTTAAATAGAAATTTAAACATTTCACACATTTTTCTTCCCCAAGAAACACCAGCAAAAAAGTTTGTTAGCAAAATGGGAAAAAATTTATACATGCCAAAGAATCAATTTGACAGTTTGTCTTAGTCACTTTCCCCTTTTCTGGGACAGCATAACTCACACCCATCATTTAGGACAGAGGGCTTTATTTTGGCACAGTTTGTAGAGATTTCAGTCCACATTCTGCTGACTCCAAGGCAGGGCAGAGGGGTGCAGCTAGGGAGAGATCTTCACACTCAGGGCATCCTGGGAACAGGGTACCAGGGCATTGCACGTGCTCTCAGGACCCAACTCTTCCTACTAGTTCCCATCTTCTAACAGGAAGCCAGCTGCATTGCATGATATGATCACCTTCCCAAAGCCCACCTATGAGCAAGCACAACACACAGTTCAAATGTGTTATCAAGTCACTGGGCACAAGACAAAAGGCCTCAATATGAGACCCTAGAGATTTCTTCCAAATTAAAAATTTCATCTCCTTTCAATGTCCCATTCATTATTCCATTTTCAGGTAAGGGGTATCATCTCCTATGCAAAGAAATGTCAAATTTACTGCACGCCTGTCCACCCATCTTTCTTCAAGACCTGTCACGTAAAGGTACAAGATCCCAATGATGAATGTAACTGTGCTGTATACCTAAAAAGTACCGATAAACTCAATGAGAAAAAAATGCCCACTACAGTACTGTATCTCAGGTAGGAAGAGTGTTCCTTTATTTTTTTTCCTCATTGAGTTTATTGGTACATTTTAGGTATACAGTGCAGTTACACTCATCATTGGGATCTTGCATTCTTTTATTTAAACATTTTATGTTGAGATTCCTGAGAGTAGAAGTAATTTCACAAGAAGGCTGTCAACAGAGTATTTTGTCATCTATGTAGCTTAAGTGTGCCTCTAATAATGTAAAAGATCATTTTGTCCAATACATAAAACAAAGGCAACCCTCTCATGGATTGTCATATTTTCAAAACTGTTTTTGCCCAAAATGTGTTCCTTTATTGTGATAGATTTATCCTGAGTTTTTCATTTATAACATATTCAGTGATCAGGAAAATGACTTTCTCAAATTGTGATAGATTCTCTAGTTTAAAACTTTGTTAAATACTTGGATTAGGGTCATATAAAATTGTTTAGCATTTTTTGACTTTGGCATCAGATTGGTTTTATGTTGTAATTTAGTTAGATTTTATATTTTCTTGCAATTTAAAAAATTCTCTTCCTAAATACCATTTCGCTTCTCATTTGATTTTGATTTTGATATGTTCATTTTCCTGAGAACGAGAAAGTTTAGCATGCACCATCCCAAAATACAGAGCATCGGCATACTCAATATTTCAAGTTGAAAAAATACAAATTGAGAAAGAGCAGAGGCAGCTGATCCCATCTTACTCTCCTACAGGAGGGTGAAGGACTCTCATATGATGGATTTTTATACCCAGAGGAGAAAGATATCCTTATGCCCAAGGATGGAAGGCTAAGAATCCAAACATAGACAACTGCCAAATTTCTTCCAGCTTGTTACTCTTAAATCACAATCTTCTGTGGATCACATTTCGCATGACTTTCTACTCTTCTTTAAAACCATAAAATCATTAGGCCAAACAACTTCTGTATATTTTCATTTTCATATGAATGATCCAGGGCCATGTAAAACTTGTAGGAAAAAATGTTTTTGTTTTTCCCTTTTTTATCTAGTTTTGGTCAGTCTGATTGAAGCACCCCATTTAGACAATCTAGATGCCTAGACAAAGAAATTATTATTTTTTCTTTCCTCAATATCCTATTTTAATTTCACCTAACAGATTCAAGTGTGCCCCAACTGCTCTTAAAAGAAGTTAGACATTACTTCCACTTAATATGCAGTCATTTGATACCAATTTATTTTATGGGAGGTGGTGTATGCAACAATTAAAACAGAAAGACTCCTGGTTATTGTCAGAAGTTCAATCATATTTATACACAGCACAAAATTTGTCCTGAAAATTTGGAAAAATAGAAGCCATGTTTTTGAATGTTGGGATTTTTAGTTTTGGACACATAGGAATAAGAAAATTAAAACAAATCTATAGTTTTATTTTAAAAATCAATAATACTAGTTAAATAATTATCCTATGCAGTTCAAGACTAAGGAGATTATGCAAATTGCAAATTACCTTGCTTAATATTTTTCTAAACTTCTAGTGTGTTCCCTATTCGACTTTTGAGCTAAATTTCTGTATTCATTTAGAAGATCATTACTGAATAGCTTAATCCAGACCAGAATTAAATAACATAGTAGCAAAGGCTAATCAGGTTCATCATTAGCATTATCTGCCTACTTTTCCATGGCAAAAATTAGAGCATGGTATTAACATTTTGAATTTTAAAAATCTGAAAATAAATTAAACTACTAAGAAATGTAATTACTAATTACATGAATTACGCTAGTCTCTGCAGTAATCACCTCCCAATATGTCAGCTTCTACTTTGTTAAATCCACCTTATTTTTTTAATGTGGTGCATTGCTTAAATTGTTTTATTAAGAAAATCCCAAAGAAATTAACATTTCTTAGATTTGAGCACTAAATCTTTCTCAAAAGTGTCAATATTACTGGAAAGTCCTAACAATTGCTGAAGAATTTCTCTGTATCCTGTGATGTAGTAGACAGCCACTATGTAATGTTAAGTCTAGACTCCATCTTTAAAAAATGAAACATTTCAAACACACACACACTTATAAAATGCAAACTATCCAATAATATGAAATAATTAATATTTAAGTGTAAAATAATTTTGGAAGAGTGATACAAATCAGTAGATAAAAATATATAAAGAAGCAAATACATTAGCATTTCTGTTTTAGCAAGGATATACCCAGAATACTCCATGTAACTGTTATCTTAGGCCTCAAGCTTTAATAGAATAGAAGGGCAGCACACAATTCAAAAGCTACTAATTATTTTTAATTTATGAATTTCTGATAATGCTCCCCTCCAAATTGCCTATATACTTTTTGAAAAAGAATAAGACAGAAATGTTTTCTTCTTTTAAGTATGTTCAGCCACTTGTAATGCATAGACTCTGAGATTTTATTCTAAGTTGTCATATTTAGCTTAATTTCCATATTATAAATTGGATGGCTTTTAGCAACAGAATAGTGTTTCTTCCAAGTCTGGAGGGTGGAAGTCAAAAATTAGGAAGCCAAAATGTTCATGTTCCTGTGAATTCTCTCTTCTATGTTTGAGGATGCTTGTTTTTGCACCTTTACCTGGCAGAGAGCAAGAGAAAGCAGAGCTCTTGCGACAGTTACAAGGGCCTGAACGCTATTGGTGAGGACATTGCCATCAGGAATATATCTGGTTCTGATTATTAACAAAGGCCTCAATTACTAATACCATCTATTTTGGGAGCTTGGACTTCTGAATGTAAACATTGAGAGTATACAGTATTACATTTGTAACTCATATTTAAGTACAAATTTGTTTTCTTGGTATCTGAATTATTTTCAGATTTGCATGAATATCATAACTGACAGCTCCCCACCTTTCACAATGGAGTACATTATATGACTAACAAAATTATTATTTTCCTTTTACTTCAAAAGTTGAAACATTGTTCATGAATTTGACATTGTTTACTCCTTTTTTATTGCTAGTGATGCATACTTATTACATTCAACTTGAAGAACCGGTAGATGTACACACCACATCTAGATCCTTTGTGCTTCCTCCACCAACTATTTCCTCTTTCCTAGGTCCACTTGCAGTCCTCACAAAGTTTATTCTTTTATTTTCTTCTTAAAACTATTTATGCTTTGAGTTTTGGGGGGACAGAAATCATGCACTATTTATCCATCTGTGGATGATTTATTTCATGTAGCAGTAAGGTTCATCTACTTTCATACCATTGACTTAAACTTACTATTCTTTGTGACTGAGTAGTAATTCATTGTGCATATATATAACACACTTCCTTTTTTCCATTGTGTATTCATAAGTAACTGGCAATTTCCTTAACTCAGCCCTTGTGAAGTCTGCTACTATAAACCTTGATATGCATCTACCAATGTAATATGATGACTTTAACTTTTGGGGGAAGATATCCAGAAGAAAAAATAGCTGAGTCAAATTTCTATTTTTAATTTTATTTATTTATTTATGTTTTAGAAATCTATGTTCTAATTTCCACAGTAATTATGTGACTGACGTTACATTCCTACCGACAATGTGGAATGATTACTCCCCCACCCCTACAAACTTGTCAGTGTTTTTTTTTTTTTTGCATTTATGATTGTAGTCATTCTTAATCGTGAGAGAGAACTTTTGTGTTCTTTTCATTTATATTTACCTAATACCAAGGTAATGCACAATTTTTAATGTGTCTGCACATTAAATAGGTCATTTGTGCTTCTGTTGAGATGTTTCCATTCATTTCAATTTCCCATTTATTTGATTAAGGCTTTAATTGAATGGTCTAATTTTTTCAGGTTTTTTTTTCTCTCATTGAGTTCATTTTAAGTCTACAGTATAGTTCCATTCATTATTGGGATCTTGTACCCTTCCATGACAGGTCTTGGTTCTCAATTTTTCCCCTTCCCCCTGCCCTCCCTTTCCCCTCTCCTCCCTCCCCTATTTACAAATACCTTTTTCCATTGTTTCATTTCCTCATATTTTTCTTTTCCCTTATTTCCTTTCCCCTACTTTTCCCACTTTCCCTACACCTTTAGCCCTTTTCAGTCTTAATATATTTTAGATATTAGTTTTGTGACTGAGTAGTAATGATATAGCAATATCTATGATTCTACATAACAGTGAAATATAATTTTCTGTTTTATTTCTTAGTCATGAAGGAAAGCCTTTATATGTTATAACCTTTGCATGTAAGTATAACTCAAAGTGTCAGGTCATCTAATTTAGCTTTAATAGTGTTACATGACAGACATATATTTAATGAGCTAAAAATCATATGCAACTAAGCATTCTTTTGGTTTTAAGTTAGCAATGATTCTACTAAAGAATATGATGTAGAAAAATAAGTCCTCAACAGAAATGCCCCATATTGCCTATGAATACATCACTAAAAGCAACCAAAATTATATTTAACAGAGAACTTATTGAAAAAGATGCCTACCTAAAATCTCATAACATTAAAATTCCTCAGTGTTCAGGAATATCAGTATACAAGGTAAAATCACTTTGACAATTTCAAAGACTAATGGCTATTTTATTTATCATTATTCCAAGAGATTTTATTTGATTCATATGCATGTTTTTAATGTAGAATCCTTAGAGAGAGTAAACATGAAATCCATGTGTACCTTGTTTAAAACTTGTCCAGTAAAGACATACTCCTGGTATTCACTTCAAAACACAGTGATTTGATGTACAACAGTGGTCAAATCTTTCCCCAAATCTATTAGTCACTGATACTGCCGTTGTAAATTGAAGGAAATGTTTCAAGTCATAATCTGTTAATATTACATGTGGGAAGGTAGAAATTAACAGCTGTCCTAGCAAAGGACTTCGATTCCTACTTAGAAGAGGTTTATATATGTAGTGAACCTCTCCTCAGTTGTGACCCAGTGCAATTTTTTATTCAGATGGTGAGTCATTTGAAAATCAAAACATAAACAATAAATCCTTTTGTTTTATATTAATTATTTCAAAATTAAAAATACAGGGTACATTTTAGAAGTATGTCCTATTTTCTTAATTTTAATCAATTGTTTATCCCTTTAAAATATAATCTGAGTCTAAAATATTGACAAAATCCATGTGCTTTATGAGTAATGTAGGTATTTACTGGAAGAAATCAAACCACAATTTATTAAGTGCTACTTTCAGTGATTATTAATGGAGTGTGAAAATTTTGATTAAAAACCAACTTTAGATTCAGCATTCTGTACTTTAATAATATATCTCTTCATATCAATTCCTAACATATATTTCAACCCAACCATCAAAATCAAACCCCTCTGAAGCATGACAGTACCTGATTCAATCAGGAAATTTATGCTGCAGTAACAAAATTACATTGATAAATATGTTTTTCATTTTATTGAGTTATCAGTTTTTCCAGTTATTTTTATACCTATTTTGGACAGTAAACTTGAATTGCATAATTTAAAAGATTAAGCTTCATTGGCTGATATTCCTTTAAAGGACATTCAATTAGCCCTTTCTAGAGATTCAGAGCAGAAAAGAAAATGCAATCCTGGGCCGGAGATTTAGCTCAGTGGTTCCACCACCTGCCTTACAAGCACAAGGACCCAAGTTCGATCTCTGGTATCTAGATAAATACATAAATAAATAAGAAAGTGCAATCTTGTGACATATTCTCAATGTATATGGTTCCCAAACTTGAAGAAAAATGGTGAGAATGATCAAGGCTAATAGACTAGAAAAACTGAATTACTGTTAATCTCTAAATAAACTTCTATTGGATTTAATATCAAGAACTTTTACTTGACATACCTTTGCACATTCTTCTGTTTGTATTGTTTTTTCCTGTTTTCTTTTGATGTTGCAGACAGTTTGCAAATCTGATTTACATAAATGTGCAGTGATGTCTTTTGTTTCATCAAAACAGCAATTATTACAACAGAGATATCAAGAAAATACAATGTCATACTAAGCTCTGAGAAACATGAATAAATGCTTTGGTTTAGCTAATAAAGAAGAAAGGTAGAGTAAGCTTCCCCTGCAGTTGTGTACCTGCTCAAAGCTCAGTTGAGGATGATGATAAAGGATTAAAAAAGAGAAAAGACTAGAAGGATGAAAAGTTGTTTTAAAAGTGCCAGAGGTCATTTTTTACAATCAATTGGCATGATTTTTATATTTTTAAAAGAATTTTTGAGGAAAGTCATAGAAAGTATGTAAAAATTTTGTTTCTGTTAAGTAACAGAAGTAAGAACTTCTTTTCCTGTCTCATAAGTCTTTTTTTTCCCCTCATTGACTTTACGGGTACATTTTAGGTATACAGTACAGTTACATTCATCATTGGGATCTTGTGCTTATCATGACAGGTCTTGGTTCTCTTTTTTTCTTGTTGTACCTTTACTCCCTTCACCCCCCTTCCCTATTTATAAACACTTCATTTCTATTTTTCTTTTTCTCATGTATTTTTCTTTTCCCTTATTACCTTTCCCTTATGTTTCCAACTTCCTCTATACCTTTAGCCCTTTTCTTCCTATGTCACATTGTCAATTATATCATTCATATCTTATTTACAATTATAGTTTTTCACACCAGAGAAAGTATTTGGTATTTATACATGTGTGACTTATTTATTTCACTTAAGAGTATATCCTCAATATGTATCCATTTTCCTATGAATGACTCTAATTTCTCATTCTTTATGGCTGAGCAGCATTCCATTTTATAGAAAAAACAAATCTTCTTTATCCAGTCTCCAAATGATGGGCAAATGGACTGTTTCCAAGTTTTAGCTATTATAAACTGTGCCACTATAAATGTGGATATACATATATCACTGTGATATGATTCTTTTGATTCTTTTAGAAAAATACCCAGGAGAGAGATATCTGGGTCAAATGGGACCTCTAATGCTATTTTTTGAGGTATCTCCATATTGATTTCCACAGTGGTTGCACCAGTCTGCACTCCCACCAACAATGGAGAAGGATTCCTTTCTCCCCACAGCCACACCAGAATATCTTATTGGTTCATTTCTTGATAGCAGCCATTCTTTGTGGGGTGAGCTGGAATCTCAGTGTTGTTTTCATCTGAATCTCTCAAATGACCAGTGATGTGGAGCATTTTTTCATATATTTTCTTGCTGCTTTTACTTCTTTGTCTGAGAAATGTCTGTTCATTTCATATACCCATTTTTGAATCAGGTCTTTCTTTATATTTGGGGGGGGTTGATTTTTGTGAATTCTTTATATATTCTAGATAGTAGTTGTAAGTCTTCTTATTACCATTGAATATTGACTATATCTAACTCATGGTATTTAGAACTGAAGATGCAGAATGTACCAAAATAAACAAAATTTAGGCATTCTGAATTTATATCTCACTGAAAGGAAATAGAAGAAAAACTAGTACAGTGTTACAGTTGCAAGCTGTGTAAGGAAGCAGTCTCTGTAGATAACTAAAAGTATCTACATAAATAGCTAGTTCTACTTAGGGACGAAATAATTTCTAGGAAAATCTATAGTGTATTAGATTGGCCAACATAAGGAAGTGCCCACCAAAACTGCAAGCAAAAAGTAAACAAAAATTTACAAACTAATACGTGAATGTCAAATACAGACAGGGACTGGGTTTCAAGAGTTTCAAAATAGGAAAAATTTGAACCAAAAATAATAATAGCACTGCACCAAAATCTTAAGAGATGTAGCTTCTAAAAATATAAATGATTTTGAATAATTATGTAAATGGAGGAAAGGGCATATTTTTCTTACAGGAATTCAAAATCTACATATAAATAAATCCACTTCCCTTTCTTGTTTATGGGCTGAATGTAGATTCTTGAAGAGAGAGCAAAAAGCTACAAATTATGACAGGAGGATATATAAGGAATCACCTTCTCCACGTGTTCAAGGTCAGCATCATCAGAGTCAGGGCGGGACAACAGCCCGTAGCTCTGACATAATGCCAATAAAAGAATCCTTCTTCCCTACATTATTTCTCTCAAAATCCATAACCCAATATTTATCACGAGAAGAATCAAAGAGACTGAAATTCAAGGACACTCTAAAAATAATCCTAGCGAATATCTTTCAATGAATCAAAGTCGGGAACAACAAACTATCAGAGATAAAATTGACTAAGAAGACATTGTAAATAAAAGTGTCTTGGTATCCAAGAATGGAGAGACTATCAGTGGATAACAAATCTGAAATAGTCTATAGTTACTAGCACTGTATCACCGTTATTTTCTTAATTTTGAAATTCCTGCAGTGAAAGATGCTCAGAATAGGAAGCCCATGATAAAATCACTATTATTTTACAACTTTTCAGCAACTCTAAAATTATACCAAAATAAGTTTTTTATTTATTATTAAAATGTACTGTGTATCAGAGATGGTGACAAGTGTTGTGAGGTTAAATAAAGCTAGAGAGAATATTTAAGAATTCTTTTTTTAAAAAAAGAAACCTTCAATGAGAATGTAACACTGATAAAAAGGACACTAAAGAAAAGAACAATATATCCTGATAGTGTCAGTATTTTATCTACTGTTAGTCTACCAGAATGGTCACAGCTACAGCCTGGAGAGAATGGCAGTGGTTTTTAATTCATTAACTATGCCTAATAACAATGTCAGTTTAGAAATGATTTCCCTATATCCTGTTTTAATTTTCTTTGTGTGTGTGTGTTGGAAGAGAGGAGTTACAGAGTCTTTGTATTGAGGTGCTTTTTCAAAAATAAATTATTTTGAGATAGAGTCTCATTGAGGTGTTAAATTTCTCAGGCTGGTTTGAAGTTGAGATCTTCCTGCCTCAGCCAACCATAGTGCTGAAAATACAGGCAAATGATATCAATAAAGACTCATGTGTTTCTTATCTTTGATTTTATTCCTTGCTTAAAAATAAAGCATACAGTAAATTATATATTCATATTTTTATATTTTTATTTGGGTGGAACAATCTCACTTTTAAAATAATAATTTTAAAATTTAAAATACTAATAGCTTTAGCATAACTCTAAAATCAATTTTAAAGACCATTCTTATCTGAACATAATTCTTTGATCAAAAATATGTACAATATTGTCAATATTATAGTGCAAAAGTACTTTTATTAATAAAATAATTGTGGCCTAATGAAGTGCTTGACAATGTGACATCAGAGTGCACTGGAAATGCTTATATCCTGATTTATGGCTGTTTACCTAGTTTTTCAATACCCTTTCAGCAATCTGAATTAATGTGTGTTAGGAATACTAGTAGATTTTTTTACTTTGGGAAGAAAGTTTCCAACCTATGAATGCTGTGGGTAGAACATTCATTATCTCCCATACACATGTATTAACTATAAATGACCCAACGTTCTAAGTATGAAAGCTAATTCTACAAAACTACTAGGACAAAGCCTAGTGGTTATCATTATCAATTTATTTAGCAATTATTTTTTCCTTTGAGAAAAGGTCTGACTATGCAATTCAGGATGGCCTCAAAGTCATGGCAATCCTCCTACCTCAGCCTCCTGAGTGGTAGGATTATAGGCATGCACTACCACACCTTCCATCGCAATTAAGTCTTAGATTTCATACTAAATTCATGGAAAATGAAAAGATAAATAGGTGAACCTAGTTTCCAAATAATTGTGCATGAGAAAATATATGGTTTTTTTCCCCCTATTTTCTTTTGCAAGTGGGAAATGGACTGAGAGATGAAGGGAAAGGACTGGAAGGGGAAAAAGATATTATTATAAAAGTTGGAAAATAGCCACATGTTAAGAAAATATTTGCAAAGTAGACATCAGATGAGGACACATGTAGAAAAATGGACAGAAAAAAAGACAGCATGTAGAAAAAGCCAAGCAACTATCAAATTTAAAAATTTGCACAGGACTTGTATGTGTGTGTGTGTGTGTGTGTGTGTGTGCCCCTTATATTTCGACAACATTGTTCTAGAAAGAGCTTCTGTGACTAGGCTCAACTTAATTTTTTCCTTCTGTTTTCTTCCGTGTGAGGACACAGCCTGAAGATCTTCACCGCAGCTAGCATCTCAGTTTTGAACTTTCCAGCCTCCAAAATGATGAAAAGTAATTTCTGTTCTTTTTTGCATTACCTAGTTTCACATATTCTGTTACACCAGCACTAAACAAACTAACGATGCTCAAAAGGGTATAGAAATTCAAACATATTCCTGTTCTTGAAAGTTCATTGTAGTACTCTGCAAGCTGGTAAAAGTTGGGGGAAACAAACCCCAAATAATCTATCAAGGGACAAATATTGGTACATGTGTACAAAAGAATATTATTTAACCATAAAATATAGTGAAGTACTGATACATGGAATGATTTGCATAGGCTCTGAAGGAATTTCATAAAGAAGCCAGACATGAAAAAAATAACATATCATTTTACTTCTTTTATATGTAATATCCCAATGAGACCATACTATTAAGAAAAAAAAAGGGAGTTGTGAGGAGTTTGGGGGGTAAGAGAGTATTGATTGATGAGTAGAAGATCTTCAAATGTGATGAAAACTTTCAAAGTCACTCCAGTCAGTGGTTTTGTAAGATGGTGAATGCACTAAACACCGCTTAATTGTATACATTAAAATATTTTAGTGTTAGTGAATTTCTAACTGAAAAAAGTTGTAAATAATGTATATTGCTAAGCTACTGTTTTACTTTATGATTTTAGAAAAATAATGTCTGCTTTATACTAGAAATATTATTTTCATGACTTTGAAATAATAGGCAGCCTTCCAAGGAGGTAATGATATATAAATAAAAACAGTGAAAAATCTAATTGCTTGAATGCAGACACAGCTTGTTTTTTAAAATCTCAGCTTTAAATTCCATGCCTAGTATCGATCTCAATATTGATCGATGAATTCTAGTCAGTTTAAAGGAACTATTTTTAATCTTCTCTCTAATGCCACAGAAATAAGATTTCATTAGGAACAATACCTATCTACAACAAATGAGTCCTTTTGTCGTCAGCAAACAAAACCAAATTTATAAATGGTAGTGAGAAAGTTGAGCTCAGCCAAACCAACCCTCAGTGACAAATAAGACAGGATTGACTAGGACATGTTGTAAATATATAAATATATTTTCCAGTAGTTTCAGTACATCAAATATTTGTGAGGATTTTCTTGCAAAATTATTTTACAAACAGTAATCTCTCAACATATACAATCCATTATTTTTAGTGTGGCTGATTAGGACTCTCAACAGAAGCTCAGCAACAATGGGAGCATAAAAGGAGGAAAAAGGAATCTATTGATATGCACTATGAATTAAGAGGGAAAGGAGTGAAATACTGTGTAGTACATAAACTGTAGTGGAAACAGATGAAAGGATTAACCAGAGAGATGGACAAAGTGCAGATATTTTTAACATGCATACATAGAATACACATGCACACACACACACACACACGCACACACATTTAGGAACTTATCTTTGTTGTGACCTTTTCTTGTTTTATTTTCCCGTTTCCATTTAACTTTTTGTCTTGCTTCATAGATTTATTATGCTAGGCATTCGAGAGATGAAAATGAAAACAACACTAAGATTCTACCTCAACCCACAAAGAATGGCTACTATTATGAAATCAACCAATAACAAAGGCTGATGGGATTTTGGGGGAAAAGAAACCCTTATCCAATTTTGCTGGGAGTGTAGACTGGTGCAAAACTGTGGAAATCAGTACAGTATGAAGTACAGTATGGAGAACTATATCAGTATGGAGAGACATCAAAGAACTAGAATTAGGAGCCCCATTAGAACCATCTATTTCCCTGCTGAGTATCTTACCCCCCAAATTAAAAGAATCATACCATGGTGATATATATGAACCCATGTTCACAGTGGCATAGTTTGTAATAACTAAATCTTGAAAACATCTCAAATGCCGATCAGCTGTATATTAGATAAATAAAACTGTTTTTTAATTATAAAATGGGGTAGTACTCCAGCCATAAAAAATGAGAAATTATAGGCATTTATAGCTAAATGGATGTACACTGAGGCCATAATCTTAAGTGAAATAAGTAGGACACACATGTGTAAATACTCAATAGTTTCCCTGATGTGAGAAACTAAAAGTATAAAAAAGGATCAAAATGTATAATAGATAATGTAAAATAGGAAGAAAATGTGTAAATGGGAAGTGTATGAGAAAGGAAAGAAGGGAGAGAAATAATTATGAGAAAATGAAAAAAATGGAAACAAAGTCTTTGTAAATAGGGAGAAGTGGAGGGCAGGGGAATGGGGAAAAAGAAGAACCAAGATATATTAAGTAAAGGTGCAAATTCCCCGTAGTGAATGTCAGCATACTGTATACCTAAAATGTACCAATAAAATTAATGAAAAAAAAAAAGAGCATGGTCTCATGGTGCATCCCTTTAAGTAGAAAAGTTTCAAGCTCATCTTTATGTGAAAGTACTACTCCATTATATATATGAAAAAGAACATCTAGGGTAGGATGGAGGGGGTTAAGGGTGGGCAAGGGTATGGGGATAAATAAGAACCAAGATACATCCTGTAAAGGTACAAGATCCCAAAGAAGTATGTAACTGTACTGTATACCTAAAAAGTACCAATAAACAATGGAAAAAAATCACATATCTTCTCTATCTATTCAGTTGATGGGCATTTGAACTGCTTCCAAAATTTAGCTAGCACAAACTGTTCTGGTATAAGCGTGGTATACATATATTGCTATGGTATGATGCTTTGAATTCTTTCAGGAAGACAACAAGCAGGGGAATAGCTTGTTTGAATAGAATCTGTAATTTTAAATTTTGCAAAAGCTGCACGCTGATTTCCACAGTGATTTCATCAGTCTAAACTCCCACCAACAGTGGGGAAGCGTTCTTTCCCCCAGACCCCAATCAACATTGTTATTGGTTGATTTTTTGATAACAGCCATTCTTTCTGGATAGATGGAATCTCGGGGTTGTTCTAATTTGCATCTCTCAAATGATCAGTGATGCTGCACATGTTTTCATATATTGAATTGCTATTTCTATTTCTTCATTTGAGAAGTGTCCATTTCAGATGGCCAATTTTGGACTGGGTCTTTAAATTTGGGTGATCTGACTTTTTTTATTTCTTAAATAATAGTCCTTTGTCTGAGGAACAGCTAGCAAAAATTTTCTCATTCTTGTGGTTGTCTCTTTACTCTGTTGGTGGTTTCTTTTGCTGTGCAAAAGCTTTTTAATAAGATGAGATCCCAGTTGTTGATTCCCTCTGATATTTCCTGAGCAATCAGTGTTTATAAAGTCTTTGCTTACAACAATGCCTTCAAGAGTTCTGTTTTATCTTATAGCAGACTTAGTGTTTCTGCTTTAATATTTAGGTCTTTGATGCATTTCAATTTGAGTTTAGTGTATAGTGAAAGACATAGGTCTATTTTTGATATTCAGCATGTAGAGAGCCAGTCTCTCCAGCACTATTTATTAAAGAGGCTATTCTTATAAAGGGAACAATCTAAGAGAAAGAGTGAACAATCATAAGTATCTAAGGACTGGATACTAGTGCATTCATCTATATAAAACAAATATTAATGGATATGAAAATCAAATATGAACTATTACAATTGCACTGGGGGCTCAATACCCCACTGTAACAACTAGACAGATCAATTAGATAAAAAATACAACAAAAAATCAGAAATGAACTAAATTTGTGAACAAATGGATTTGTAGGTGTCTACAAATTGCTCCACCTCAAAACATAATACATATTTTTCTCAGCTTCATATGGATGCCCTCCAAAATAGACAACATACTAGCTCCTAGAACTTGCTTAAGTAAATGCAAAAGAATTGAAATTATCCCAATGCATATTATCAGACCATAGTGAAATAAAATTGAAAATCAGTGGCAAAAGAAACCACAGAATTTTACAAACATTAAATAACAAAATTAAATAACATCCTCTTCAACAACCAATGAGTTATAAATGAAATTACAGAAGAAATTAGAGAATTTCTGCAATTAAACACTAATGTCAATGCAACATACAGGAACTGAAGAGATACGATTAAAGTAATCCTAGGAGGGAAATTTCTAGCAGTGAATTCCCATGTCAGAAAAACAGTGAGCTCAAACAACATAACATTGAATCTCTAGCTTCTAGAAAATAGGAACAAGTCGAGTCCCAAACGTACATTAGGCCTGGGGACTTAGCTCAGTGGTGCTGCCAAGTGCCTCACACGTGCAAGGTCCTGAGTTTGATGCCTGGAGAAGGAAAAGAAAAGAAACATTCATATGAGTTAAGAAATTATAAAGATCACAGCAGGAATTAATGCAAGGGGGACTAAGAAAACAGCACAGAGAATCGATAAATCAAAGAGTTGGTTCTTTGAAAGATTATATAAAATCGACAAACCTTTAGCCTCTCATTCATATATATATATATATATATATATATATATAAGTGATGAAAGGGTGAAATCAACAGAGACTTAAGAAATACAGAAGATCATCAATATCTACTTCAAGAACCTGGATTCTAATAAGATGGAAAACACAGAAGATTCCCAGATACATAGAAATTATCAAAGCTGAACCTAGAAAACATAAAAATTGTAAATAAACCAATATCAGAAAAGTCCAGGTCCTGACGGATTCACTGATAAATTCTATATGAAATTTAGAGAAGACTTAATTCCATTAGTTCTCAAACTCTTTAATGAAATTTAATGGGAATTAATACTCCCAAGTTCTAAGTCTTGGAAGCAAGCATTATCATGATACAAAAACAAGACAAAGATCAAACCAAAAAAAAACTACAGGCAAATCTCCCTAATGAATATAGACAGAAAAATCCTCAATAATACACTGGCAAAGAGAATGAAGTAAATCAGCAAGAAGATTATGCAACATGACCAAATAATATTTATCCAAGAGATGCAGTAATGGTTCAACATACACAAGTAGATAAGTTAAATATACCTTATTAAGAAAGCCAAGTGGGAAAAAATATGAACCTTTGAAGAGATGCAGAAACATCATTTGACAAAGTCCAGTACCATTCATGATAAATACTCCACAGAAAATTGGAATAGATGGTCTTTCTCATGATCTGATAAAAGCCATCTATGACAAACTAACAGCCCACATCATATGAACTGGTAAAAATCCAAAAGCTTGCACTCTAAAATTGGGAACAAGACAAACATTTCTACTGTCATCACTGTTATTCAATAAAGTTCTGGAAACATTAAATAGAGTAATTAGAGAAGAGAAAACAATAAAAGGTATAAGGATAGGAAAGGAAGAATTTAAATTATCATTATTGGCAGATGACATGATACTGTACATAAGGACCATGAAAACCACCAAAAGATCAAAATATTTAATAACCAAATTCTGTAGCACAGCTGGATACAAAGTCACACTCAAAAGTCAATAGCATTCTTGTAGACAATTTACTGAGAGAGATTTCAAGGAAACAACACTTTTTGCAATAGCACTCTCCCCCCAAAAAAGAAAAACTTATAAATCAATATAATGGATGAATTAAAATATTACATGGAAAACTACAGCACTCTTAAAAAGGAGATTGAGGAGACTACCTTGTTCTTGGGTAGGAAGAACCAAAATAGTGAAAATCACCACACTTCCAAAATTGTTATACAGATTTGATGAAATCCCTATCAAAATACCAATCATGTATCTCACAGAATGAGAAAAATTAAACCTAAAATTAATTTGGAGCCAGAAGACACTTAGAATAGTAAATTCAATTCTGGGCAACAAAGGAAAGGCAGGTGGCATCACAATCTCTGACTTAAAAGCATACTACAAGCCTACTGTGATAAAAGCAGTGTAGTACAGAAAAAAAAAAAAAAAACTCACAAACAAATAACACCCCCCCAAAAAAAAACAAAACAGGATCAGTGAAATAGACTAGATGATGCAGAAACAACTGCAAAATAACTCCAAACATACTCAACCTAACACGTTCAAATTTTGCTTTTTTCATGTATTTAATTTGCATCATGCTGAACTGTATGATTTCATTTTGCAAAGTTAGTGAGATGTATTAAAGTAAAAACTGCATATTATATGTATTTTAATGAACTTTAAGACTTTTAAAATGCTTTTTAAGTAATTGGTGAAATTTCAAGTATTACTGTTATTATATAATTGGTTTTAGTGATTTTAAATTAGGACTTTGAAGAATATGATATGGGATATCATAAGTAATTATTTTCCTCTTTCTCTCTCTGATTTCTATCATTTAAAAAGTTTCTATATTTATATGAACTTTTGTTTGTTGTAGAAACATTTTGAGTTCTGTTTTGTGTAAACTGGCTTCATAAGCTTAGCCAAGCTTATTTCCATAAGACATATTAATAAATGTTACACACATTTTAAAAATAAATCAACATAATTCTTACCAAACAAGAGAAAAAAGCAAAGTAATAGCACTTTTACCAGCCATGCTAGACACATGCGGTGCCCTCCTCTACAATGCTTCCTATTTGGGCTCTGTGTGCAATTCTTGCTCCCCTCTTTGACTCTCTGACTTCAATTTGTGATTGTGGAACACTAAGTGGAGACCAGAAAAAACAAGAGTGAGGTGGAGGGATTCCTTTAGTGTTCCCTCTGCATGGTTCTATTCTCACTCCTCTTTTCTCAGGCTAAAAAGACTTTCTTTTGACTTGCTGTTTCCAGCTCAGTTCTATACACCATGATTTGATGGGTTTCTCGAACACTGTCTACTACATTGCCACACAATCTCTTTAAAAGAAAATCATTCAAATTACACACTGTGGTAGAACCTGTTTCTGGTTATGATCCTAACTAATAGCAAGGAGTTTGTCCTGCAAATAACTGCATCCACTTCACAGAATCCATTTAAATCTTGGTAGTCAAATTCCTGGTAGTGAGTCAGCCCCAGATTTACAGGGAATAGGGAAAGAGGTCCAGCATTGAGGAATATTTTTAGTATGAGTAGACAGCCGCTTCTGTTCTTAGACAGATTCCAAATTTATAAATTATCACTACCTCAAGCCATATATTTCCTAAGGAATTTTAATTATTTTAATGATACTTCTGTGATATATGAATAATAAAGAAAGTAAGATCTTTGTATATTAAAAAATCAGCATTCTGTAAGTAAGATCCCTGGGAAGATATTTAACATTATAAGTCATCAAATTAATGAAATGATCAGAAGAAAATAAGACTGTGAAAGATTTAAAATATGTTGCATACATATACCAAATCCTCAGGATGATTGCAATCATTATGTACAGCACACATACTAATAAAAAACAAGGTGAGGGAAATGATGGATCAAGAGAAAAGGCAAAAAAAAAGATAAAAGGAAACAATGGGAGAGGAATAGAAAGGGTTTTAAGTATTGAAAAAACAAAAACATATTTACTTCAAGGTAGAAAAAGCCCATAGAAAAGATGCAAGAGGATAGTAGATATTTTTAAACAAGGTAAAAATTTAAAACATGAACAATTGGAAGAGCTTTTTCTTTTAGTACTGGGGATTGAACTCCCTTGGGTCCTTGTGCTTGCAAGGCAGGCACCAGAACCACTGAGCTAAATCCCCAGCCTGGAGAGCTTTTTCTTTTAGTACAACATCATTAGTATTAAAAAATATAATATATTAAGCACCAAGAAAGTTCCACTAATTATTTATAAATAGAAAAAAGTTTTTTTTATTAGATAATTTAAAAATAAATACGTTACCATGTAGTGATACGTGAAAGATACACCAAGGGCTCCTCACTGTAATTTTAAAAACAAAAGAGATTTCCTTTTGGAACCTGTATTTATATGCTTTATGCTTCAGAATCACTTTCAGGAATTTGCATTTGAAGGGAAATTTAACAAACTGGAACAAAGTGACAAGTGCTTTGGTTTCCATTATTTCTCTGCCTATAGAAGGAAGGCAGTTTGATTATTTTATTTAGCTTTAGGTCTAGCAATAAGGAAATTATATCATGCATGCACTTAAAATTAGCAACTTGACACAATATATTTTTTTATTGTTTTGTTTTTGTGGTACCGGTGATCTGACTTGGGCCCTTGCACTTGCAAGGCAGGCTGCAGAACCACTGAGCCAAATCCCTGGCTGAGACAATATATTTGAAGTTTTCAAAAGATATGTAGTCATGTCCTAGTGAACATAATACAATGCATTACTTACCTAAAATACTTTTTTCTGAAGTAGATGTAAGACCTTATACATATCTGACAAGTATGTAGCTTTTGAATCAGCCTAAAATTTGTATAGGTATGAGTCTGCCATTCTAATATTAGGTCATAGAGATCAGCAATGCCTGGTGTTTATGTTATGGCTTATGTTTAGATGTCCCATAAAGCCTCAAGCAGATTGAGATGGGACTTTTCTTTTTTTGGACTTGATTGAATCTGTAATGTGTGATGCTGTGATGAAGGGTGTGTGATCATTAAAGCACTACACCTGAGTGATTATTTTGGCACTGCCATGATTCAAGTACTCTGGATGGTATAAAAGGGGCAGAAAGACTCTGTTAAGGTCTCCTACTGCTTTTGCTACCTTGTGAGTACCATGTTGTTTCTCTTCTGCAAGGCTGGTTTGCCATCCCAACTTCAGAGCCAGCAGATTATGAACTGAAACCTCCACAAACTGTAAACAAAAAAACAAAACAACAACAACAAAAAAAACCTTTACCTTTGAACTCTGGGTGTCAGGTATTTTGTCTCAGCAATGAGAGAACGGTAACTCACAGTTTATTTTTCAAGAACACATCTATTTCAGTAAATAAACGGTAGAATGATTCCTAGGAATAAACTCTACAGATTAGATTTTTAAAATAGTGCTCAAATATATAAATAAACTTAGATCCCATTGAATTTAAAAGTATGTCTCTTAAAAGGCTTGTTAAAAACAATTTTGGAAAATTGGTAAGGTAATTAAAATTAATCATATGACCATTTAATCAGGTTTAGGTAGGTGTGAAAGGTGTAAATTTTTGTCTAAAAGTGTAAATAGAGGGCTAGGGATTTAGCTCAGTGGTTCTGGAGACTGCTTCACAAGAACAAGAACCTGAGTTCAATCCCCAGTACCAAATAAATAAATAAATAAAATAATAAAGTCTTTAAAAGTGTAAATAGACAAGTGTAAAAATATTTTCTGAATAAATTTATGTGCACACAGACTTTGGTTTTGTGTAATTGGACATGTTCTTGACTGAATTTGACAAAGAAGAAAGAATTGATACATAATGTAATTACAGAAGTTGTATAACATAAAAAAGTAAGGTTAAAATTAAAATACTAGAATATAGGAGGGAAAATAGATGCTGGTTTGTCTAGGTTGTACTCTGATGTATAGATACAGACACGCTATGCTTTGGTCAAGTTGTTATTACAGTACATTGTAGTTTTGTTGTCAACTACAATATGCATTTGGGTTACATTTCCTTTCTTACACTCGTTTGCATTTTAAATAGTGTTCATTTAACTGACTTCTTTTTAACTTACACCTGTAGGTATTCCAGGTAGGTTTTCCCATTTTACCAACATTCAGAGTTCTCCAAATACCTAAAAGCTGTAATTCTTACCATTACATTGACTTGTTTTTCCATGTGACATATATACTGTAACCTGCATCCTAAAGTTATCTGCCTTCATTCCCCAACAATATAATGATTCTGTATCTGTTCCACAAATGTGTTCTGAAATTTTGTTTTTCCGGTAATCAGTAAACTATTTTTGCCCTCTTATCGCTGTTTGCTCTGTCACTTTCCTAATTCCCAGTCATGCTCTATAAATGAAGCATATCCTCTTGGAACTTCAAGGAAAGTGGGCTATGGTGGCAGTTTATGAACTGCTACGTGTTTAGGAAATCTTAATATTTCATTGAAATTGGTTGGGTAATTTCTCTCATATAGAAATCTGAATACTTTCAGACTTTTAGGAGGAATTATAACAATTCTTATCTTGAATATTTCTCTTTAAAAGTTATGAATTTGATTTTAATTCCCTCATATTTTGACCTTTCAATTAATTTCTTTCTTTGCTATAGAAGCTTGAATAAACTACTCTTTATCTCTACGTTCTGATATTTTTTGCTTATTATATTAATGTAAAATCTTTGCAATTTTTATTAGATTCAGAATAGGTACATTTAATTCTGAAAACTCATCTTCTGTTACAGTTTTTACAATTTCTCCCATTCAATGTATCATTTCTCTTTTTCTAGAAATTACAGGATTAAATTATAAAATCTCCAAGGTTGAGTATTGATTTTCTGTTTTTCTATAAAAAAACACTATCAGTTTTCTCCTGACCCACAATAACTACAACTGTTGACATATTTTTACTTTAATTTCATGTTTGCAAATAGTTTTAAATCACTTTTGTGGCAAAATATACGTATGTAAATTCCCACATATTTGATATATATTTTTTCTGATATAAAAGATAGTAGAATATAAACTCCAACTACTAAAAGATAAAATATTCTTATTTTAAATTCTAAGTAGCAAAAGATTCTCACATAATCTTTCATTGATTTCTTTCAGCATTTTTCTAACTTATTACTATAGCTCACAAAATGTTATGCTAATATGAATATTGATTGACATGTTACTTTGCTTTAATAAATAATACAAAAGGAAAACAATTCAGATTTGTTGGGAGCTTTGCTTATTCATCAATGAAATAAAATACCTCATTATTAAGTTAATTAGTATTTTTCAGCTTCTGTAGCAAAAGTTGCTTAGTTTCTCCTTCTAATTGCAGTGTAAAAATACACAAAGTTTTAAGCATAACCAATGTTTTTTAATATTTTATTTCTTCTTTAAAGTACAATTTGGACATTCTACAAAATAATAAATCATGCTAAGATATATTATGTTCACCAGTTTAACCCTCTTTCCCAGAAAATAAGACCTAATCAGAAAAAGAAATCTACCTTGAAAACTACCTTGAAGATCAAAAATCTTCCAGTCAGCCTGTCCTTGCTGTACCTGCTGTCGCTGTTCTCTCACTTGGTGGCTACTATGAAAGACAGGTAAGTCAAGGACAGGCTGGTTGGAGCTGGCATTTTTGATCTCTAGTTTTCAAGACTAATTTTTTTTTGCTAGGCATTATTTTTGGGGAGACACAGGATGATATAAATATTCCCACTATCACCAAATTCAAGGTGTCATTCTGAGATCACTGAATAGGGAGGTAAATATAAATGTGTCATAGAACATTTTTAATTTCATTTCTTTGCAACTATAGCATCACATGCTTACAATCTCAGCACTCAGGATACTGAGGCAGAGGGATTATTGCCAGATTTAAGCCAGCCCTGGCTATTCAGTGAGTTCAAGGCCATCCTGAACTACATAACAAGGGTCCTAATTCAAATAAAAATTAAAAGCACTTCTTTTCTACTGATATAATATATGTAAATAACACCAACTATACAGATACTAAAATGTAATAAAATACTAAAAGAGATGAGTCACAAAAATATTTATCTTGCTTCAGTTTGTTGCTTTAGTTCTTGATCTTCCATAGAAAAGGTTTCTGTCAAGTGTTTGGAAGTATTGCGAGTTTGTTCATCTACTGAAACACACTTTAATTAGCGAGATCAGGATTTATGTATGCTCGAATAGGTTTTATGATTTTAAGGATTTCTCTATGAGATGATATGGGATGAATGGTTAATTTCATTTTTTATATGAAGATCTCCAAATGTCAGAAATTAAAGTTATTTTTAACAAGAGTGCACAGTTAAAGTTTCAGCATTATCTAGTATGCTAACATAATTATACTTGTATATCTGCTTGCATTTGTGATATTCTATTTTATTTTTGTTTAATGTATTCTGTAGTTTGTCATTTGGAGTTTTTAGATTATTTAAATACATTATTTTCATTTCGTGTCATTTCCAGGACAAGTAAAAATAAATATGAGCATCCAATCCCTATTGTCTAACAAAGGGGACCCCATTTCCCCTCTGTTAACCTCTCTTTGGATTTGGCAACACTGCCCCGCTGAAATCTACTGTTTTTGAAGTCACTGGTAAACTGCTGCAACTAAATCCAGCAGACACTACTTTGTTCTCAATCTCCTCAAAAATTTGACAATGCTTTGAGCAACACTTTGAGGTCTGTTTTCTCCCTCTTGCATTATGGACTTGAATTGTATAACATTTGTGAAAAGGGTTCATCTGGACTCCACACCTAAATACTTTTTTAAGAGAAAAACATTTTCTATATTATTTCACTTTGCAATTTAATTCACATTCATGTTGATAGACTTTTGTAAATAACCCCAAAACCTACAAAATGTTACAAAAATATAAAATAACTTCTGCTATCTCTAATAGCAATCTGCTCTAACCGCAATCTGTTCTATTTAGTTCAAAATTAACAGACACTAGGGCATTAACTGTGAAATGGGACATCTGGCCTCATCCCTGACCTTGAGCACTCCTTCCTGTGCATTAGAATACATAGCCAGACAAATCATAAGGTAAACTCCCTAGCTACAAGGATTCTTACATCTGGATTAAAGTTAACTTTCTTGTTATTGTAACTTGTATATGGGTAATGTGAACTGAGGAAATGAAATGTAACCACTTAAAGGACATCATATCATGGCTGTAAAATCTATGAAAAAAGAAGCTGCAACCCAGTTGGGGACAATCACTGGCACTGCTCTTAGTGGAATTGACCATTTACTGACAAAATAAATCTTTTATTATTTTACTTCCATTCTGTGTCTCTCTTTACTTGTTTCTTACCAATTGCTTCCGCAACAATATTTCAAGCATGATTACTGATGGCTGTCAGAACTCTAATTGCATACCTGTTCTTTCACTCTTAGCTTACTTATGGTCTCACAGTTGTGTTCCTTATGTGTTTGATGGTTCTTTCCTCTCAGCTTTGTTCCATTCAAAGGAATTTCCCCCGTCAAATAAAAAAACTGACAGCCAATCCCGATTCGTCTCTCTGACTTTGACATTCAATTCATGTGCATGTCCCACTTACTCTGTTTCTGAATGCATTGCTCAAATCTATCCATCTCTTATCTAAGATTTTGCAAATTATTACTGAATCTTTCTTATGGTTCTCTCCTGCTCCTATACTCACAATTCATTCTTTTCACTATAGCACACACAAAAAATCCTAAATTGTTCCTGACTATAATCTATAACACTCCTCATGATTTATTTAATCTCTACGTAAATTCTCAAACTCTTCTTTTTACCCTTCTCTTCTGCAGGCATGGCAATCTTCATTTTGCTCTTTCACCGTGCCCTCATGTTTTCTCCAGGATTCTATCTATGAACTTTGCCAGTTCTGTTATCTCCTGGTAATCATCTTTTCTCACATATATGGTGGTTGTATGTATTTTTGTTTTGTTTTGTTTTTGTTTTAGATTACGGGTACTTAATCATAAGCACTACTCAAACTCCATTCTTTTTCCTTCATAGCATTTATTGTAACTGCCTATCATTTTCTCAATGTAATAGCTTAAAGATAATTTTTTCTACTTAAAATTGATGAAGGAAGGAATATTGTCTACCTATGGTCTCCTTTATTCATTAACAGTTGAATACATAAATCATGATAAATATTCATCAAACAGCCTATTTCAGAGTATTTCTTTAAAAATAATTGATATTCAGTAATTATACATGCTAATGAGGTGCAGCGAGATTTCAATGCATGTGTTCAATATTTAATTAAAAGACTAGGGAAATGGCAAGTATCATTATGTACAGTGTAATATTTCAATGTACGCATATAATTTATAGTGGTAATATCAGGGTAAATGACCTATCATTTCATATTTGTAATTCTTTGTGTGTGGAATATTCAAAGTCTTCAATCCAAGTTATTCTGAAATATCTAATACAGTTATTTTGCTGTTCTTCATGTTGTTTTTCTTGCATTCTGTGCCTTTTAGCCATGCTCTTTCCACCCTCTTCTCCCATCCCCTTCCCAGATTATGGTAACTACTATTCTGTTCTCTAATTCTACGAGATCATTATTTTAAATTTCACATATGTAAGAATATGTGCCATATGCTTTTCTGTGCTTGACTTATTTCACTTAACACAATGTCCTTCATTTCCATTTATTTTTACTGCAAATGGCAGAATTTAATTAATTTTATTACATATATATATATATTTTATGACATATATAT
>NW_022900947.1:44890024-44921068 GCF_012274545.1 Fukomys damarensis | reverse complement strand
TATATACATATATATTTTCATTCTTTACTCAGTCATCTGTTGGTGGACACATAGGTTGCTTCTGTTTCTTGGTTTTTGTGAATAAGGCTTCAAAAAATAAGGGGGGTGCTGATGTCTCTTTGCCATGCTGATTCTCTGAATCATACAGTCCCCCCTTTCCTAGTTTCTTAAGGAACTGTCACCCTGTTTTCCACAGTAGCTCTACTTATGTACATTGCCACAGATATGCATTCCTTTTCGCCTTCTCTTCTCATTCTCCCCGCCTCCCCTTTTCTGTCTTCTCCATTCTCCTCCCCTTCCTCCTCCTCCTCCTCCTTTTCCTTCTGGAGCTTGTAGGTTTATTTTGAATACTTCTCTTGAAGCTCTTAAATTATTTTTTTCTATATTACACAGTCAACTCTTTAGGCTCTTAATTGCAGTTTTTTGCTTTATTTCTTTATTTTTTTTAGCTCCCAGGTAGTTGCTTGGTTAGTTTTACAATTTTTCTCTTTGCCGATTTCTCAGTCATGTTGTGATTTTCCTCTAATATTGTGGAATTCTCTTACTGAGTTTCATTGATTTTGAATTGTCTTTCAAACAATTTGTCCTTATATTTTTCTTTGAAACCTGTTGATAAATTGTCATGTTCCTTTGGAGTAGTCATATTACCTATTTGTTTTCTTTTAAGTGTTTCTATTGGTACGGCTGCTTTGATTGGTGTGCCTTTTAAGTGTCTCTTTTGGTGCAGCTGACAAACTTATTTTCTACTGGTTTCGTCAGAAATCTTTCATAGTAAAATGCTTGCTATTGCCTTATATCCTGAAAAACATATGGGTAGAATGTCTTGGCTTTGAATCTGTGAGAGATGAAAAGTACCTGTGCTAGCAAGAGGAGTGCATGGATGGGCGATGCTGTCAGCCCTCCTCCAGGTTTTCCTTCTCTTCCCCTAACTCCCTCCCCAGCATGTTACTTTATTTTGGAGGAAAGCATGGTAGGCATCTTTAGTGTCTCATCTTGCAAATGTCAGAGAGCCAAATATTGGTCATTGTAATAAATAATAGCACTGACTGTATTGCCTTGAAAGATTGTAAATGTTACTGTATATTATTTAGTATTTTAACTTGTAAATGTGCAGACTAATGTGACTATAACAAGTATTTATTATTGTTTATTACTAGATCACCTTTAGCAAATAACTATTAAGTATAGTAAAGTCAAAATTGATACTATCATGTATTACATATTATTTGTTCTCTCAGTACTTGTTTTAAATTTTTCATTGGTCCAAATAAGCATAATCCAACCATACTAGTATTTCAGAATAGATTTATAATTTTGTATGTTACATTCAGAAAAAAATGTAACAAAATTCTCAAAATAATCATCCTTGTGCACCTAGGCTTAAAATGTACTATTGCTTTGTGACCCTAGAAGCAAGTTATCAAAATTCCTTCACTTCAGTGAAAATTCAGTGATGTTTCTACATTTAACTCTCACAATTGCAACCATTCATTAGTGACACTGAAAATTTAAAACAGATACTAGTTTGAGGCATCAATTTGAATCACACCTATCAATTTTGAAAGCAGTTTGTAAAATATTTTATTATTGACTGCATCTAATTATCTTTCAACGGTGTCTATTTTTATCATATCTAGTATGTGAATATCAAATGGGTTCTATTATTGTTTAAATTAATAAATATTTCATAGTCTAGGGTATTTCATTGAAAAAATTGCTTTCCTATGTGAAGTATATCTAGTAAAAACTCAGTTAAAATAACAGCTTTTCAGAATAGGCTATGCACAGCTATTACAGCTGATTTCTGAATATTTTCTATTTTAGTAATTTACTATTTTTATAAATATGAGGAGTAGGAAAACTTCAAAAGCCTTGTGCAATGCCTGGGGATTTAGCTCAGTGGTGCGAGTGCCTGCCTCACAAGTGCAAGATCCTACATTCAATCCCAGTACCCCACCAAAAAAGTCATGTGTAAATATGGTATTCTCAGTAAATCCAACATAGGAATGGGGAATTGTTATCTGCCCTCTCTAATTTAGTTTTCATAGTGCACACAAAGGTAAGGAAGGATTATCATGTTATGACATTAAAACTTTAGACATAAGATCTAGAACTTGGAATTATCTTTATTTATTATAAACATTTTGGAAAGACATAATCAAAATTGTAGTCAATATGACTTTACTTTATTTCAGTCTTTAACTAGTTGTCTTACTTCATTGTATGCAATATATTTTATTTATTTAAATGTAGAAATTTTTTGCAAATTTTTCATTAAAAATGAGAATTTTGTATACATTGAATAATAGGCGAATTAAGTTAACCAACAAAATTTCTACTTAAAACACTTGTAGATAATTGGACTATATAATTCATGAACACAGAAAAAGTTCAACCACACTATTTTCTGATTTTTTCCTTACACATATAGCCTTTCTACAGAAAACACACTAAATCTCTCATTAAATAATGCATAGAGAACACTAAAATAATCTCCTCCTACATTGTATTGTACATATGACTATATAATAGTCTTTTGAAGTATACTAAATGAATTTCTGAAATTTGCTTGATTTGCTCTCATAAATGTTGTCCCATAGCCCAATCACATGGTCACATGTACATTCCAAAAGTACACATAATTATATATAAAAGAAAATTCTTAAAAATGTTTCTTTTGTTTGAGTATATAAGGGAAAAGAAGTAACCTCTTTCTGCAGCAAACTGACATGGTGTACCATCTACTGTCTTTATACTACTTAAAATGAAGGTTTATCTGCACAGCATAAGGACAGAATAGACCAGAATGTACTATGATAAAGTAATATTCAATAGCCCGAGGCCATGACTTCAACTACTAAGGTTTTTACTGGGAAGATCCTGACTTAGCAACAAAAATACTATTCAGACTTGCTTGTTTCAGAGTATTTGTATTTGCTGTTCTCAAACCATTTTATCTAGTCTCTTGGTATATTTTTGCCTGAACAAGGCTTTCTCTGACAAGCACTGGATGCCTCTAAGAGATTAGAGTGATTTACTTTAGAAGAGACTGATGCTTTGCTGCCCTTAAGAAAGGAAGATGCAGATGTGAATGACCTCAAAGGGCTTTGTTCAAATCAACTTATTTCCCCTTCCTGCTCTTCCTACCAGAGGAAAATCATTCATATCTACACAAATTCCAATTCCATTAACCTTTCAGCTACTGCTGAGGCATGGTTGTACTAAGGTCTTTAACATTATATATGTCAAAAATTGGCTGGCATGTCCTTTATAAGATGCTCTTGTAATATCTTGATTTCAAACAGTTCATAGTTCACTTACCTGGGAATATTAAAGTGCAGGACAATTTTGATTCCTCAAATTAACACCTGAACTTGGGGTTCATTGGAGGGAAGAGGAGGAACCACACATGCATACACAGATTCACATTGTAGCATGCACAAATATACATGCATTTTATTTTTAGTTACCTAATTCTAGGGCTTGTAAGAGGCCTTGAGTTTAAAGTTTGTAGAAAGGCAACAAAAAGATATGCGAAGAATATTACCACAAAATATATAAATGTATTCTCTTTTCTTCCTCCCATTTTTCTCTTGGAAAAGGCAAAATTTACAAGTAATAGACAAATGCATTTATGAGACTATACAGGACAAGTAGAATGAGGGCTTTATACTAAGACCAATTGATTCCAACATCTTCCTTTTTTACTTTCTATAAAGCAGTTCTGGGAAGGTAACAGTGATCTTTACATCAGTCTCCTTAAAAATCAAATGGACTAATGTACTTGTAATGATTAAATGTCAATATTTGCTTACAAATTAGTGTTTATTACTTCATAACTGCAATTATATTTATATATTACTTATAAATATTTGGTGGAAATAATGTCATTTTTAATCATGGATAGTAAAATTAATTCTAAAAGAACAAAAGTGCTTAAAAACCAAAAGGGAGGAAATTTTTTTGTTTTTTGCAATCCTGGAAATGGAATCCAGGGTCTAACACATGTTAGGCAAGCACTGCAACACCAAAACATACTGTCAGCCCCAAAGTAGCATATCTGAAAACATTTTAAAGTAGTAATATTTCTTAAAGTTATATTAATTGGTTTGGATCTAATAACACCAAACATGCTTTGTTATAAGATGTATATCATCAATCTCTGAATAAATTATTGAATTGAAATAAAAGCAATTTTAAAAATATTTTATATGTTTTAGAATATGTGTGTAATACACAATGGTGACATTCATCATGCTGTCCATGATGAATCCAATTCTTTAATTATTAGTACACTTTGCCATGAACAATGATCACATTCTTTAAAGAAAATTTGTACCATACATTATATATCTTAATTCATTTTTCCCTTTCCCCTTCCATACATTAAACCCTTCTTCTGCTCCCCATTTACAAAAACTGTTTCCATTTTATCCTTGCATTTTCCTTTTCTAATCATTTTTTCTTCATTCTCTTCCCCTCCTTGTCTCTCTCTCTCTCTCTCTCTCTCTCTCTCACCCTCTCCTCTCTCCCTCTCTCTCTCTCTGTCTCTCATACCAGGGATCAAACTCAGGATCTTGTGCCTATGAGATAGATGGTGACACCATTGAGATAAATACCCAGCCCTTCCTCCCCCTCTTTTATTTTATTAATTATTTATTAATAATTTTGTTTTATTTTTTTAATTGAGCTTATTGAGTTTTTTGTGGGTTTTTTTTTGTTTGTTTGTTTGTTTTTTGTTACCAGAGATCAAATTCAGTCCCAAATCTCAGCACACAACTGGTACTTTGTAAGTATACAGCACAGTTACATTCATCATTGGGATCTTGTACCTTTACATGACAGGTCTTGGATTTCATTTTTCCCCATTCCCCTGCCCTCCCTTCACATCCTTCCTTTCCCCTACTTACAAGAACTTTATTTCCTTTTTTGCCTTTTCTCATATTTTTTCTTTTTCCCTATTTTTTTCCACTATCCTTCCCACTTTCCCTACACCTTTAGCTCCTTTTTTCCTGTTTCACATTGTCAGTTATACAATTTGAACATTATTTACACCTTTAGTTTTTCACACTAGACAAACTACTTAGTATTTACAGTTGCATGACTTATTTATCTCACTTAAGAGTATGGCCTCAAAATGCATCCATTTTCCTATGAATAACTCTGCTTTCTCATTCTTAGTAGCTGAGCAGCACTCCATGTAATAGAAAAACCACATTTTCTTTATCCAGAATCCAACTCATGGGCAAATGGGCTGTTTCCAAATTTCAGCTACTACAAACTGTGCCACTATCAACATGGGTATGCGTAATCACTGTGGTTTGATTCTTTTAATTCATTTGGAAAGATACCCAGCAGAGGGATGGCTGGGTCAATCCAACCTCTAGTCCTAGATCTTTGAGGTATCTCCATATTGTTTTCCACAGTGGTTGCACCAGTCTACACTCCCCCCAACAATAGAGAAGGGTTCCTTTCTCCCCACAACCCCAACAGCATTTGATATTGGTTGAATTCTTGATATCAGCCATTCTTTCTGGGGTGAGGTGGAATCTCAGTGTTGTTTTCATCTGCATCTCTCAAATGAACAATGAGATGGAACATTTTTTAACATATTTATTTACTGATTTAACTTCTTTGAGAACTGTCTGTTCATTTCAGATGCCCATTTTTGAATTGGGTCTTTATTTTGGGGGGGCCCATTTTTTCGAGTTCTTTATATATTCTAGAAAATAGTCCTTTGTATGAGGAACATCTAGAAAAACTTTTCCCCACATTGTAGGTTGTCTCTTAGCTCTGTTGTTGGTACCTTTTGCTCTGCATACACTTTTTTATTAAGATGAGATCCTAGTTGTTGACCCTTTGTGCTAGTTCCCATGCTACTGAAGATTTGTTCATAAACTCTTTTCCTATGCCAATGTCTTTGAGAGTTCTGCCTGATTTATCTTCCAGTAAGTTTAGTGCTTCTTTTTTAATATTTAGATATTTAATCCACTTGGATTTTAGTTTAGTGCATGGTGAAAGATGAGGGTCTAGTTTAAATCTTTGGGCAGGTTGAAATTAAGTTTTTCCAACACAATTTGTTAAAGTGGCTATTTTTCCTCCATTGGGGATGGTTGGCTCCTTTGTCGAAGATGAGTTAGCTGAGTACAAATGCAACTGTTTCTGTGCCTTCTAATGTATTTCACTGATCCTCAGGTCTTTTTTTTTTTTTTTGCCAGTACCATGCTGTTTTATCACAGTGGCTTTGTAGTTTAGTTTCAAGTTGGGGATTGTGATACCCCCTGCCATGTCTCTGTTACTTAGGATTGTTTTGCTCTCTAGGTCTCTTCTGGTTCCAAATGAATTTTTGGAATATTTTCTCAAGTTCTGTGAAATATGCTGTTGGATTTTCAAATGGGATTGCATTGAATCTGCAAATAGTTTTTGTAGTTTGGCCTTTTGTACTATATTGATTCTTCCTACCCAGGAGCAGGGAATATCTTTCCATTTTCTTATATACTCTTCAGTCTGTTTTTACAGAGTGCTGTGGTTTTCAGTAGAGGTCTTTGCTTCTTTTGTTAGATTGATTTCTAGAATTTCATTTTTTTGGATTCTATTGTGAAAGGATTGTTTCCCTATTTTCTCTCTCAGAGAGTCTTTGTGTACAAGAAGGTTATTGAATTTTGCATATTTACCTTTAATCCAACTACTCTGCTGAAAATGTCAATTAAGTCTAGAAGCCTTTGGCAGATATTTTTTTGTCTTCTATATAGAGTATCATATCCACAGCAAATTATGGTAGTTTAACTTCTTCCTTTACTATCTATTGCTTTGATTTCTTTCTCTTATCTAATTGCTGTGGCTATTGTTTGCAGAACTATAATTGAACAGAAGTGCTGATAGTGGACATCCTTGTCTTGTTCCATATTTTAATATGAAGGTTTTCAGTTTTGGGCCATTTAATATGATGCTAGATATTGGTTTTTCATAGACAGCCTGTACTTCATTGAGATAAAGTCCATCTATTTCAATTTTCTGCAGGACTTTTGTCATAAGTGGGTGTTGAATTTTGGTAAACCCTTTTTCTGCATCTATTGAGAGTATAATTTGGTTTTGTCCTTGACTCTGTTACTATAGTGTACTACATTTATTGATTTATATATGTTGAAACATACTTGCATCTCTGGGACAAATCCAACTTGGTCAGGGTGTATGATCTTCTTGATGACCTTCTATTTTCTGCTTGTGACTATCTTGTTAAGGATTTTTTTCATCCTTGTTCATTAGGGAGATTAGCCTAGCCTATAATTACTATTTTTTTTTTTTTTTGGTTGGGTCTTTCCCTGGTTTAGGAATCAAAGTAACACTAGCTTCTAGGAATGAATTTGGAAGTATTGCTTCCCTTTCAATTTCATTTAAAAGTTTAAAGACAAGTAGCAGTAGTTATTCTCTAAATGTCTTATAGATTTCAGCAGTGAATCCACCAGGACCTGGGCTTTTATTCTTTGATAAACTTTTAATCACATTTTCAATTTCACTGATTATGATTGGTATGTTTATAATTTTTTATCTTCTTGATTAAATTTGGTAATTCATAAGTATCCATAAACCTGTCCATTTATTCTGTATTTTCCATTTTACTACAATACATATTCTCAAAGTGAGTATGGATGATCCTCTGTATTTCTGTGGGACCTGTTGTGACTTCACCTTTTTTGTTTGTAATTGGATGCATTGGAGCCTTTCCTTTCCTTTTTTTATTTTTTTTTAAAGATTGACTAAGAGTTTATTGATATTATTTATTCTTTCAAAAAACAAGCACTTTAATTCATTGATTTTTTGTACCATTCTCTTAGTTTCCATTATTTCAATTTTTTCTCTGATCTTTATAATTTTCTCCCTTGTAAAGTCTTTGGGTTTTTCTTTTTCTTCTTTTTCTAGGAGCCTAAGATTCATCATTAGGTTGCGTACTTGAGCTTACTCTGTTTTCCTAGTGTAGGCATTTACTGCTATGTATTTCCTACACAGAGCTGCTTTCATTGTGTCCCATAGAATCCTTTATGTTGTATTAATATTATCATTTATTTGTTAAAACTGACTAATTTCTTCTTTAACTTCCTCTGTGATCCATTGATTGTTCAGGAGAGTGCTGTTCAATTTCCATGTGTTTGTGAAGTTCTTACAGTTTCTTATACTATTTTTCTCCAGGTTAATTGCATTATAGTCTGATAGTATACATGGGATAACTTCTCTTCCTTTGTACTTATTTAAACATGTTCTATGAGCTAATATGTAGTGTATTTTGCAGAAATTATGGCTATCCACATGTAGCCAAAAAGAATGTATTCTGATTTTGCGGGGTGGAACACTCAGTAGACATCTATTAAATCCATGTGTTCAAAAGCTTGGTTCAGCTCTATTATTTTGTTATTGATTTTTTGACTAGATGATCAGTCTGTTTGTGATAGTGTGGTATTTATGTTCCCCAGTTCAATCATAAAAATGCTTATTTGGTTTTTCTTGTTACTTAATTTTTGTTTTATATAGTTGGGAGCATTAATATTTGGTGCATATATATTTATGATTGCCATCCCTTCCTCTTGAATTTTTCCCTTTATAAAGATGTAGTGGCCTTCTTTGTCTCTCTTATTCAGTTTTGGTTTGAAATTTACTTGGCAAATAGGATAGCCACACCTGTTTTTTTTTTTTTTTTTCTTGGCTCCTGTTGCATAGAGAACTGTTTTCGGTCCTTTCACTTTCAGTCTATGAGTTTCCTTTTGAACTAGATGTGTTTCTTGTATACAGCATATTGTTGGATTATGCTTCTTAATCCATTCTGCCCATCTATTTCTTTTGATTAGGGAATTGAGGCCATTGACACTGATGGTTAAAACGGATGTGTACTGACTTCTTATTGTCATGTTGTTGTCTGATTATTAGCTCTTTTTAACTTTCTCCCTCTACCTTCAGTTTCTTGTCTTGCCTAGTGGATTTCCTCTGTTGAACCTCATGGTGTTGTGACCTTTATTATATTTTTCTAGAACATTGTTTAGAATTTCTTGTAGTTCTGGTTTGGTATTCATGAAGTTTCTTTTTCATGGAAGTATCTCATTTTCCTACACATTTTAAAAGACAGTGTTACAGGATACATCGGTCCAGCTTGGATGTTGTTTTCTCTTAGGACTTGAAATACCTCACTCCAGGCTCTGGAGGATTTGTGTTAAAAAGTCTGCTGTGACTCTGATGGGGTTCCCCTGAATGCCTGAATGTGATTTGTTTGTATAGCTCCTTTCAGTATTTTATTCTTCTGTTGGGTTTCTGGGATCTTGACTATATATGTCTAGGTGTAGATTTTTTTTTTTTCATGGCTACTTGGAGTCCTATGTGCCTCACTTATCTGAATGCCAAATTCTTCCCCTCTGTTTGGGAAATTTTCTGTCATTAATTCTGTGAACAACTTGTTTTTAAGTCATTTGTATTTTCTCCCACTACTTCGTGGATTCCTATCTGTCTCACATTATTTTTCTTTGTGTCATCTAAGAGTTGTTGGATCTACTTCTCATGATCCCTTACTGTTTTTAAGAGATCTCTCTTTTCATGGTCACTGACTGCAATCCTGTCTTCTGTATCTGAAATTCATCTTCACTTTTGTTTATCCTGAGGCAAATGCTTTCAGTACAGTTTTCAGTCTCCTGGATATCTGTTTAAATCTTTTTTATGGATTCCATTTCTTTCCTATGTTGGTCATTCTTTCCTGTGCTGGGACTTCATGGCTTCTATCATGGTCCTGAGCTCATCTATTTTTTGTCATATTCTATTGTAGATCCTCTAATCATTTCTTTCATTGTGTTTACCATCTCTGTAGTTATCTGGGAAATTATTTCTGTTTTGAATTTTTCTAGAGCCTGATTGATCTATTTTGTTACTTCCTGTGCTATGAGTTCAGGGTGTTCTGGTGGTTGCTTGTCAGACTTTTCCACCTTATTTCCCATAGAATTTGGCATTGGTGAAATTGAAGTCTGTCTTTGTGCCTTGTCAGGTGTTGTCTCATTTTTATTTTTGTTGTTCGGTTGTCCTTGTTTTAACTCCTGGGTTAGTACTTTGATCTTCCTTATATAGATGATTTTAGGTTTTGAGTCTCTAATTACTCATAGACACTCTCATTTTCATAGTATCATAAGGAAAAATTCATTAAGTCCATCACAACTCTTTAGCCCAGTTAATACAGTCAGTAACATAAAAACATCAAGTGTAGCTTAGAAATTGACCATTTGTGGTAGTTATCAATCTATCACTTTCAACTACATAAATTAAATAAAAATTGAGGACCAGTTCAAAATATGTTTATAGTGAATAAACTCTTCAATATAGCAAGTTTACCCTTCATGATGGGGACTTAGAAGGAGTTAGGAGGAGAGGAATAGATAGGTAGAAGAATTGGAGGAGTTTTCAAGCAAACCCAGAGGAAGAAGGATGATCATGCAAACTCTAGGAAACTGTTGAAGACAAAAAAGAAAGACAGAATGCAAGAACAAAGACAAGAATGGAAAAAAACACTAATAGGGAAGTTATAACTTGCACTCTCTTTCCTTTGAAACTAATGACACTCAAGGGAAGGAAAAAGATAAAAGAAAAGACAAACAAAGAAGAAATCAGAATTAGGGCAAGAAGAGGAACAGAAACAAAAAGAAAGATAAAGTATAATGTGGGGGAGCAAGAGACTGAACCAGAAAAAGAAGAAGAAGAAAAAAAAGGAAGAATTTGCAGAATGGTAAAAACAAAATCTAAAAATTGAAAAGTAAAAATTAAAAATATGAGGAACAGAAAAAATATTGAAGAGCCTCTTTCAGAGTATATCTCTGCTGTCAAAATTGACTGTGAACAGCAATGTGCAGAACTAAGTCAATTAGTCTCAGATGCTGATGGCTGGCCCCTGAGCTTCATGCTGAATTCTGGTTGCAAGACCCAAGTTGAGCTCCCTGACCTCCTGCAGGGTTGAACTCTCCAAGATGCTACTACAGGTTTCTGCAGCCCTTCCCTTGAAGATAGCCCAAGTTCTGATGGAAGGTGGTAATCCCTCCAACTTACAAAGTATGGAGGTCTGAAGTTCCTTTATTGCAGCTGTTCACTTCTCTTCTATCTTCTGGAGCTCATTAAAATGGCCTTTATGACCACTTGTTCCTCTGCAAGGTGGATCCAAGTACCAGCACAACCAGGAGGCCTGAGAGCACAGGACAGAGGGGTGGAATGCTGCAGAGATGCCTATGCGGCTGGGCGGTCCTCACCAGACTGCTCCAATGAATGCCCGGGGTGCTGGAAAACTAGGTGTGCAGCTATGCTTTCCTCAACAGTCTGCTCTGATGATGGCCTGGGGCACTGGCTATCTTGATGCTATTTCTATTTGAACATGTTCTTCCTGTTTACTGATATATATAAAAAAAAAATATATATATTCTCCATTTTGTTCCTTATTTATTCTTTGAGTCTCTCACGCAGGAGAAACAATGTAATATTTAAACTTGTTTATCTGATTTATTTCACTTAAAATTATAGTTTTGAGATGCATCAATTTGCCTATTTCTCAAATTTATCCTTCTTTGCAGAATAGTACTGTATTGTATATAATTACCATATTTTCTTTATCTCTTCATCTGTTGACGGGCATATGGGCTGTTTCCAAGATTCAGTTATTACAAATTGTGCTGCCATAAACATGAGTTTGCATATATTCCTTTGGCATAATGCTTTTAACTCTTTTTGGAAGATAATAGAAGGGGAATAGCTGGATCAAATGGTATCTCTAATTTTAGATTTTTTCAGAAACATCCTACTGAACTCAATAGTTGTTGTACTAATTTATACTCCCACTAACCATAGAGAAAGATTTCTTTTTCTCCAAAGGCTTGAGAGCATTTGCTATTGGTTGAGTTTTTCATGGTGGCCATTTTTTTCTGGACTGAAATTAGAAAAAAAAAAGAAATAAAAGTATAGGAAAGAATTAAATAAAATTTTCATTTTTGCTGATGACATGATATTCTACATAGATTAGAAAAACTGAACCAAAATATTCCTAGAATTAATAACCAAAATTAATACCATAACAGGATACAAAGTCAACACTCAAAAATTAACAGGATTCCTGTACATGGATAACAAAGTCACTTAAATAGAAATTAAGTAAACAATACTTTTCACAATATCATCAAGAAAAACTAAAATACTTAGGTATTAACCTCACAAAGAAAGTGAAAGACCTCTATATTGAAAAGTAAAGTACTCTGAAAAAAGAAAGTGATAGCAGAGAATGGAAATACATCCCCTGTTCTTGAAGAAGCAGAACTAATACAGTAAAAAAGGTAACGCTTCCAAAAATATTATGCAGATTTAATGCAATCCCAATCAAAATACTAGTAGCATTCTTCATAGAACTGGTGAAAATAACTCTACCATTTATGTGGAACCAGAAGAGGCCTAAAATAGGAAAGCAATTCTGGGCAACAAGGTCAAGCCAGGGGGGTGACATAATCCCTAATTTGAAATTATACTATGAAGCTACAGTGGCACAAGCATCACTGTACTGGAAAAACAACAAAACTAAACAAGCAAGCAAGTAAGCAAAAAACAGGCTTAAACATCAATGGAACAAATAGAAGATGCTGAAACAATTCCAAGCACATTCAGCTACCTTATCCTTGATAAAGGAGCTAAACATATTTATTGCAAGAAAGAGAGCTTCTATAAGAAATTTTGTTGGAAAATTAGCTTTTCACATGCCAAAAATGGATCTGCCAAATATAAAGATACAATTTTAAAAATGGGCCACTTACATGAATAGATACTTCTCAGACTAAGAAAAACAAAAAGCAAATAAATATATGAAAAAATATTCAACATCACTGATCATTTGAAAAACGCAAATTAAAACAATACTGAAATTCCATCTCACTCCAGAAATGAACAAAATCTGATGAATTCATAAAACTAGAAAATGCATTGTGTCAGCCAGGCATAGTGGTGCATACCTGTAATCCCAGCACTCGGGAGGCTGAGGCAGGAGGATCACTGTGAGTTCGAGACCAGCCTGGGCTACACAGTGAGTTCCAGGTCAGTCTCCACTACATAGTGAGACCCTATCTCAAAAAAATTTTTTTTTATTAAAAAAAAAAAAAAAGAAAATGCATTGTGTCCAAGGAATGCTATGAAGAATGCTACTAGTATTTTGATTGATATTGCATTAAATCTGCATAATATTTTTGAAAGAGTTGCTTTTTATAAATATTCAAAAATCCAGTATATAGTCTCCTCTCTTTTATTTTTATTCAATTTATTTACATAAGCCTCATTTCATTTGGCATGTTCAGTTAAGATGATTCTTTTGTTTCAAATCAAAGCAAAACTGGCCATTGCCTCTAGGTCATTACTCATTGCCTCCTCTAAGAATCCAAACTGAATCACTATCATTTCATTTTTTTTCTCTTTAATCCATAATGTTATAATTTTCAATATTAAAATTTTATCAAAACTATTTTCTTAAAGATCATAAATTATTTCTTTAGAATTATAGTAAACATTTTTCTAGTTCTATTATTTACTTGTGATTTCTTTTCATCATGCAACAACCATGACCTATATCTCCACTGTTGATGTCCTTGTCATTGTGCTAATTTATGTCCTTGAGAATGATTTATCCTTCCAGTCATTTTACCAAACTCTGCTTCTTCTGAGACCTGCCTCCACCATGGTATGGCTATGTGATGTTAGATTATACAAATCATTTCTTATATGGATTTCATAACTTCCTGTTATGTCATCTCTATGCAAGGATGTTTCTGTTTCTTGCTATGTGAGCCAGGGCATACAATGATACAAGCAGTGATTTAAGGTATATGAGACTAGTGTTTTGCCGCTCTTAAGAAAGGAGGATACAGATAGATAGATAGATAGATAGAGATAGAGATATATATAGATATAGATATAGATATAGATTTTTTTGCAAAATAAGCTGCTTCTTCATGTTCTTCCTTCAGAAGCAATATTGGATAACAGAAATGGGAAATAATTCCCCATTACTACCTCAAAATTAATATTTTCAAAATAAAATTCATTACCATCCTTGGTCTCTACACTAATAGTTCTATGCTCTTCCTAGTGACTCCAACTTCAAGCTAGGAGTCACTCTTGTCACATGTGTTTTTCCATCATATTCAACAGTTATGCAACTGAAACTCAGTTTACCTTAAATACATGTTCTACATCACAGAAATTTGAAGGAAAATAAGTTTTTACCTTTTGAATTTTCATAAACAAAAGAAAAGAGTATTGAACCCAGAGTAAATGTATTTCACTAAACCTAAACCTTCTACTTTTTTTTTTCCTTTGGCTTTCAACTATTCATTTATTCTTTGAAGAATATTTATTGAGAGTCAAATATGTGTCAGGCCTGATACCAGAATCTTCTACTTTATTTATTTATTTACATTTGTTCATTAAGTTTATTGGTACAATTTAGGTATACAGTACAGTAACATTCATCATTGGGAATTTACACTTTTACATGATATATCTTTGTTCTCATTTTTTTCCATATTTCCCTTCAAAACTCTATCCCTCCCTATTTACAAGGACTGGCTTTTGTGTTTTCCTTTTCTCACATTTATTTCTTTCCCTTTTTCCCTTTCCCTAACCCCTTCCAAAACTATTCACTTTCTAACACTTTACAGAACCCATACAGTGAAAATGGAGTCATGAATTTTAAACAATAAGTCCATTTTAAATTTATTGTTCAAATATTTATATATTATTTTTCAATTTCTTAATTTTTTTGGAAGAACCAGATTTACATTTTATATTTTTTTTCTACAGAATTTCCTTCATTATTTCTACTTTTTTTTTTTTTTTAAATCAGAGATCAAACTCGAGTTCTGGTGTCCTTCTTTATTTCTTGCGTTGCGTATTTGCTGGTGAAAGTTTTTTCAGATTATGTACACCTCAAATAGTATTGCATCCTTATTTGAAAGGGATTTTCGCTAGACATAGAAATATAAACTAATAGCATTTTCTTTTTCTTCTTTCTGGACTAGAAGGATGTTCTTCCCTGTCTGTGATCACAAATTATTTCCAAGAAAAGTCTCTGCCATCATTCTTAAATTTTTTCATCTCACCATGAAATTTGCCCTAGTCGTATATGGAATGTTCTTTTTACCACATAATTTCAGAAATGTGGTGATTGTTTTATGTTATTTTCTATCTCGTGCAATCACTGTTGCTTGATTTGTGTGTCTATAACTAACTATAATTTTAAGGATTTCTGGCAATCATTTTGTCCAATATTTATTCCACTCGATATTATTTGTGGAATTCCAATTACCCTTATGATGGGCTGTTAATATATCTATGTCCACTTCACTGATGCTCTTACCTTATCATGTTTCTTAGTTTTCCAGTTCCTATGTGTTACTGCTTGTGTCTCAAAATCCCTCTAAAGCCTCATGAGGTCATAGCTAGGGCTTTTTCAGAGGTGGCTGGATCTAGATTGTGTGCCACTGGCATTTATTCATTGTGCAATTCTAGGATTAATGGCACTCGCACTAAGGGTGTAAGTGCTACCTGCCCTGAGGATTGGTGAAGTGGATAAGATATAAAGGACAGAATGAACTGTGGCCATCCTTTTGTTGTTTTGTTGCCTGCTGCCCATCAAGAACTACTTTTCTTCTTTGATGTCTGTCTGTCATGCCACCCTGCTTTGAAAACAGTTCATATGGACTGAAACCTGTACTAATAGTGAGCTAAATAAAACTTTCTTCCCTTAACTATCTGAATTTTATAAAAGATGAAGTTTTATACACCTTATACACTACATAAATAACAGCAAGAGGAATAGTGTGATTAAACTTTGATTATGGATTATGTTCAGATGCCCCCCAAAAGTCACCTGCACTCATAGGTGAAGCTTTGGGGAGGTGAGTGGATCATGGGGGCATGACACTCACCAGAGGATCAGTCCACCAATGAGTTTATATCTAAATCAGCTGTTGGGAGCTGAAGCTCAGTTGGAGGAGATAGTCACTGGGGACATGGCCTTCAAAGGTCTATCTCCCTCCCTCTGGTCTTGATCTCCTTTTCTACTTCCTGTCACCATGACAGGAATACTTTCTCTTCCACCATGCCACTGAGATCTGAAACCAGCTGATTTGGAACTGAAACGTCTGCAAACTGTAAGCTAAAATACACTGTGAATGTCAAGTGCTATGTCCCAGTGATGAGAAAAGAACTAAGACAACTTTTATATGTTTTTCTAAAGAAATTATAGAATTTGTAAATTTAAACAAATGTGTTTTTTGCTTGTTTTATTCATTAAGTTTATTGGTCCATTTTAGGTATATATTATAATCATATTCATTATTGGGAATTTGTACCTGTACCTAATTTATCTTGGCTCTTGTTTTTTTTTCCCCATTCCTTTTCCCTCCCTTCCATCCCTTTACCCCTTTCTATTTACAAACATGTTGTTTCCATTTTTCCTTCTTTTCTCATGATTTCTTTCCTTTCACTCATTTCCTTCCCAAATTCTTCTTTCTAAAATTTTGTCCCTATTTGACAGTATCAATTATACATTTTAGTCCTCATTTACACTTCCCATATCTCACAACAGAGAAACTATTCAGTATTTACTCATGTGTATCCTATTTCTTTCATTTAAGAGTGTGGTCTCAAGGTACATCCATTTAGCTATAAATGCCTCTAGTTTATCCTTATTTATGGCTGAGTAGTACTCCATTTTATTAAAAGAAAAAAAACAAATCTTTATCCAGTCACCATTTGATAGGCATTTGGAATGTTTCCAATATTTAGCTAATACAAACTGTGCAGTTATAACAAGAATGCACATATATCACTATAGCATGCTGCTTTTAATTTTGGGGAAAGATACCCAGCAGGGGAATGTCTGGGTCAGAAAAGGGCCTCTAATCCTACATTTTTGAGGAATCTCCACACTGATTTCCACAGTGGTAGCTCCAGTCCACACTCCCACCAGAGAAGGTTTTCTTTCCCTCATAGCCCTGTCAACATTTATTATTTTTTGATTTCTCTTTCTTTCTTTCTCTTTCTTTCTTTCTTTCTTTCTTTCTTTCTTTCTTTCTTTCTTTCTTTCTTTCTTTTCTTTCTTAATTTTTCCTCCCTTTTTTTTCAGTGCTGGGGATCAAACTCAGGACCTTGTGCTTGAAAGGCAGGTGCATTGCCTCTGGTCTAATTCCTTGGCCCTTGTTGATTTTTTCATAGCAGCTATTCTCTCTGGAGTGAGGTGCAATCTGTGTTTTTTGCTTTACATCTCTTGAATGATCAGTGATGTTGCCCATTTTTTCATATGCTACTTCTACTTTTTCATCTGAGAAATATCTGATCACTTCAGATGTCCATTTTGGGATCAGGTCTTTAAATTTGGAGGGCCTGATTTGTTTTAATTCTTTACATATTCTAGATAATAGTCCTTCATCTGAGAAACAGTTGATAAAATTATTCCCCACATTTTAGGTTGTGTTTTCACTCTGTTGGTGGTTTTGCTTACTGTGCAGAAGCTTTTTAATATGATGAGGTCCCAGTTGTTGATTTTTTATGCTAGTTCCTGTGCAGCTGAGATTTTCTTTATAAAGTCTTTTCCTATTGCAAAGTCTTCAAAAGTTCTATGTAGCCTAACTTCCAGCAAGTTTGGTATTTCTATTTTAATATTTAGATTGATCCATTTTGATTTTAATTTAGTGGATGGTGAAAAACATGAGTCTAATTTTAAGAGTTGAAACTCAATTTTTCTAGCACCATCTATTAAAGAGGCTTTCATCTAGTAATGGTGTTTGGTTTCTTTGTCAAATATTAGGTGGCTGAGTATCTCTGGAGTTGTTTCTGTATCTTTTACTGTTTCATTGATCTTTTTTCTGTTTTTTGGCAGTACTATGCTGTTTTTATCTAGGTAGTTTTGTAGTATGGTTTCAATTCGAGGATCATGATATCCTGCACCTTGTCTTTGTTGCCTAGAATTCCTTTTGCTGTTCTCCTCTGGTTCCAAATGAATTTTGGGATTGTTTTCTCTTCAAGTGTTAACTATGCCTTGAATTTATTTAGTTTCTAAAATATAATATAGTTTCAGCCTTCTGGAAAGCATATTAATGTTCTCTTTACCTACACATTTTCTTTTCATCCAGACCTACCTGGTTATACTATTTGCCTAATGTCCTAGGGTGGTGAAGCAAGAAGCATAGGGAAGGGCTTTAATATTAATATAGAAGTATTTTAATAAGATGAGATCCCAGTTATTGATTCTTTCTGATAGTTCCCTTGCTATTGAGGATTTGTTCATAAAGTATTTTCCTATGTTAATGTCTTCAAGAGTTCTGCTTAACTTATCTTCCAGCAAATTTAGTAACTCTTTTTTAATATTTAGATCTTTAATCCACTTGGATTTTAGTTTAGTGCATGGTGAAAGATGAGGGTCTAGTTTTAATCTTTGGCAGGATGAAATCCAGTTTTTCCGACACGATTTATTAAAGAGGCTATCTTTCCTCCAGTGGGGATGGTCAGCTCCTTTGTCAAAGATGAGGTAGCTGAGTACATCTTCTGCACTGCAAAGGAAACCATCAACAGAACTAAAAGACAACCTACAATGCGGGGGAAAAAAAAAACTTTACCAGCTGCTCCTCAGACAAAGAACTATTAGCTAGAATATATAAAAAACTCAAAACAATCAGCCCCCCACAAATATAAAGACCAGATTCAAAAATGGGCATCTGAAATGAACAGACATTTCTCAGATAAAGAAGTAAAGGCAGCAAGTAAATATATGAAAAAATATTCCACATCACTGGTCATCCAGACATGCAGATGAAAACAACACTGAGATTCCACCTCACCCCACAAAGAATGGCTGCTATCAAGAAATCACACAATAACAAATGCTGGTGGGGTTGTGGGGGGAAAGGAACCCTTCTCCATTTTTAGTGGGAGTGCAGACTGGTGCAACCACTGTGTAAATCAATATGGAGATACCTCAAAGAGCTGGGATTAGAGGTTCCATTTGACCCAGCCATATTTCTGCTAGGTAACTTTCCCAAAAAATTAAAAGAAACATATCACAATGATATATGCACACCTATATTGATAGTGGCACAGTTTGTAATAGCTAAAACTTGGAAACAGCCCATTTGCCCATCAGTTGGAGACTAGATAAAGAAGTTGTGGGTTTTCTAAGCCATAAAGAATGATAAATTAGTTTCATTCATAGGAAAATGGATACATATTGAGGATATACTCCTAAGTGAAATACATATGTAAATACCATATAGTTTCTCTAGTGTGAAAAACTACAATGGTACGTAAGATACTAATGATATGATTGACAATATGAAATAAGAAGAAAAAGGCTAAAGGTGTAGGGAAAGTGGGAGGGGTAGAAGAAAGATAATAATGGAAGAAAAAAAAGGGAGGAAATGAAAAAAGTGGAAATAAGGTACTTGCAAATAGGGAAGGGAGGAGGGGAAGGCAGGGAAAGGGCAAAAAATGAGAACCAAGACCTGTCATGCAAAGGTAAAAGATCCCAATGATGAATGTAACTGTACTGTATAACTGAAATGTAACAATACAGTCATTGAGAGAAAAATATATTAATATAGAAAAGGAAGTCATACATTCCTTTTATGAATATCTAATTTAATTGTACTTCTTTAAATATTTGTTTTAAGCTCACATTGTTTTCTGTTTTCAGTTATGAGTCTTGATAAAAAGAAGCTAAGCCACATTATGATATTGATGATTGCTTACTCTACAGAGATTTTTATATCATGTTTCTTCCTAGATATATCTCTCATGAATATTAGCAAAGTATAATAATGGATATTATTATTATTATTATTATTATTATTATTATGTTATGCAAGTTCTGGCTAAGTAGTCCAGATTGGCTTGAACTCACTATGTAGCTCAGGGTGGCCTCAAACTCATGGCCTCAGCCTCCCAAGTGCTGGGATTATATAGCATGTGCCATCATACCTAACAATTAATGGATTTCAAACAATTAAAACCAACCAAATATGGTATTAGTCTGAAAATAAATAACTTTAAAAGATGTGGTAAATTGTATGTCTACTCTTCTCTCTTTTTCATTGATTCATTTATTCCATTCATTCATTTAAATATTTTTTATTATCTACCCAGGCAGAAATATAATAGGTGCTAATGATAGAATCTTTTCAACAAATACATTTTGAATTTATGTCTTTTTCTACACCCAAGTAAAAGGTATTAGATAATTTAACAAGGAAACATGAAATGTAGGATTATTCAACATACTATTGGAATAAATTTCAAGGTACTTAGTCACTTCTGGTCATGTTAATGAAGAGCTCATTTGGGAAATAATAATTTTATTGAGTGACATATTTTTCTGAACTGAGAAACAAACATTTTCCCCACTCCTGAATAATTCTGAGCGAGTTTTTCTTTTCTGCAGGATAAGGGATGATATGTTCAGCTTGTCAAAATTCAGACAACAAATGAATGAATGAATAAATAAGTTAATCAAACTCATTCATATTCTCAAATGTCAAAATGTAGAAATCCATATTTGGTGCTCAAAATGTGTGTAATTTATGGTTGAATAAAGGCATTTTCCTTTCCTTTGTAACAGATATGTCTAATAAAATATAGTAAGAATTATTATTATTTGAGAAGGTAGATCAAATATGACATCAGTGAACCAAACACAGGGCCTGGCATGTAGTCTGTATCTATTCAATACTAATGAGACTTAAAAATTTTTCTAGACATCCATTTAGAGAGGTGGTGAATAAGTGTGATGAAGCAGAAATTTACAGAACTCCAAATGCTCAATGAGTGATCAGGGGCAGGACTTAGAAACTTAGAAGAGTAATTATGAGACTTAAAGATCATATGGAATACATCAATGCAGACCTTTCTGATATGCAGGAACAAGGTAGAAGCATGAAAAAAGTATTAGGTCCAAGTAGTTGGTTAAAGCTGAATACTTTACAAAGATACTTCACTTCCTTGTAAAGAAATACATTTGGATATCTCTTTCTTAATTACCTAATATGAGCATCTTATTCATAGCAATAATACCTTTGCTACTACCACATAAACAAGACAATTTAATTCAAGAAACAGTTATGTTTCTGTTAGTCATTCTTACCTCAGAGTTTCCAGTTAACAAAAAGCTCCAGTAGATTTTATCGTAACTGTCGGATAAGAATGCATTGGTATAACTTAAGGGAAATAAAATAAACAGGAGCACTAGGAATGTAGAGACACAAAAAGAAAATGCACTCTAACTTAGAGTAAGAAACATGAAAGATTAGGGAGAAAAATATAGTTAGAGTCAGAACTGGTACTGCCTAAAATATCAAGGAAAGTATTAATAGCCTCCAGACCCTGAGCATCATTCAGAGATATTTCCAGGAAGTTTCAAGCATAGAAATCTCTAAATTTATTCAGCTCCTCTAGCACTTTACATAAAGTAGCAATTCTCACCTTTTTCATGTCTTAATATCTATTTATTCCCTAGCATTATTTTACGTGTATTATAGGACTAGTGCAAAGATTTTATTATTGGATATATTGTTGTATGTACATCAATTAACATAGCACCCACCATATACACAAAGTTGATTACATATTGTTGAATCAATAACAATAGGAATGAAAACTTCCAGAACTCTCTTCTCCTTATTTTTCCATCACTATTTAAACAAGAGAACTATGCTAATCATACCGTGGTGGTAAATAAATTAAATGGAAACTAAACGAGAGAAACGCAAGTGCAAGTGGAATATACTCATATAGTTACCTGATCTGAAGCCTGGAAGCTATGCATTCGCACATTTGTGAGTTGTTTAAATCCATAGGTTTCAAATACAATCATGATATGTGCTTATTATCCTGAGAGAAAAGTAGCATCATTCCAGAAATGCTCTACCCATGAGAATCTGTGTTATAATATAATGCTGATTCTATTGTATTAGCTAAAACTTCTACCCTATAATCTGAAGCATGCTAAAGTCTAATGCATGCACCATGTGCAAATGTGTCCTTTTCCCTTTTTGTAACCACATGGCATTAAAATTACAAGCCAGGAGCATGTATGGATATCTAAAATTTGTTTAAATATTTGATCTTTTTTAGTTGTAATAGCTTAGTTGAAATAGATATATATTTTTTAAAGCCAGGTAGTAAGGTAAGCTTATCTGTGGTAACAATGGCACTTGAATTTCATTATTAAATATAGCACAGAATGCAGAACATGAAAGGTTAAGAAATGTTCTTGTGCACTGATTAACATACTGATTATACTCCATTCATGTGAGGAAACAAGTCTTCATTTTGGAAATGAGTTAGCAATTCAAAATGAAGATTTCACACTTTAAAAAATGTTAATATGCTTTTAAATATATAACATGTAAGCAATGAACCATCCAGTATTTTGTAGATATTTAGCTGTCAAAGGATGAAATTTTAGTATAACAAGATTTGAAATACAATTGTGGGAATTTTTGCTTTTAGTTGTGATTAGATTTTTATATCTATAACTATTTATTAAGTAGTTGCGTAGTAATCATCCCAACACAACTTTTATAACTAGAAATCTTTGAACAATTAAATAATTTAAAATGTTCTCAGTTATGTTATTTTGCACTTTGTTCAGTTATTCCATACCACTAGCTGAGTAAAAGAGTACATTCATTTTTACTTCCTAATGTTAAACATCATTTCTCCTTCTTGTCATTATTTGGTACAACAAGAAAAGTGAGTTCATTTGCTTCCTGAGACTGTATAGAAGCATCTTCATGAGAGAATCACTTCCATCACAGATTTTCATGTGTCTTTCAAAATACCTTTTTATTGCCAAGTGTATTTAAACTTATGTGTGCCTTAATTTCTTATCCAAGAAATAAACACGTGCAATTAATAGATTAATGCAAAATTACTGTGAGCAGTTTGTAGAGTAAAATTCCATTACACTCCCTAAGTGTTAATCAATTAGTCATTTCTCTGGCTGTAGGTCATAAGATTGGAGTGCCATAAAGAATTCACCCTCATCTTTTCTCAAGAAAAATATGCTTATTAATTCAGGTTGATGAAATATGTCATATTAATGGCTAATTTTACCTTTTCCTTTTCAGTCTCACTGAAATCCTCCACCCCTGCCCTTTGGGCAGGCACAAAAGCCCACCTCTGCACATCCCCTGTGACATGAGATTAAGTGTGCTTCTAACTGTATGCATAGGCTGTATACTAAATATTGTACCTATCAAGCTTTTACATGTTTTCATTTTGAAATTTCCATTTAAATGCAAATTCTGCCATTTAAATTGAGTCCTCATGTTCTTTATTACACTATAATTACTATTTCCCATCTTCCTGGGACCGACTGAAGAAAAGGCCATAGGTCACTTTCCTCACTCTCTAAATGTGTGATTGAAATCAGAAGTCATCATTGCTAGTGTTTCGCAGTGACACCCATTTGTTAAGGGAGCCCTAAGGGAGTGATTCAGACTGTGCCCTAAAACCCGTCCTATCCTGTGATTTACAGGAACAAGAACAAACAAAGCCCACAGCTATCATTTCTTCAGGACCATGTAAATTAAGTAGTTTATCCAGGATTTGGCACAAATAAATAGCAGTTGGTATGCTGGCCTCATTTTGAAAAGATCCACATGCCAAGTGATACAAACTGATTCCAATGTCAAGGGACAAGCAAGAAATAGAGCTATATTAACATATTTTCAATCCTCATTAAATAAAATGCAATCAATCATGTCCCAAACTGAAGAAAGATATGTTAAACTTAATATTTTCAAATTTTGTCACCAATATTTTCACAATATAAAGTGGAAAAACAAAATATGAACATGAAAATCCTTATACTTTATTAATATAAATGAAATTAAAACTAGTAGTTTTATATTATAAAATGAATTATATAGGTTAACTGAAAAATTTTTCAGTTATAGTTATATTTTTATGTTTAATTCTTAACATTTAGTGAAACATTAAAACTATATATTTTGCATGTTTATTTTGTGGTGCTTTTTAAGGAAATGATGAAAGTTCTTTTCAGAAAGTTGGTGTGGTTAAGTGCTAAGTAGCAATCAAAAAATGAAAAGAAAGGGTTTTATAGCAACTTATTTTAAAATGCTTATTACATTTACTCAAATCTGTTCTTCCAGAGTCTTGTTGTACAGTGGAAATAACACAGATATTTGAATCAGGAAATTATGGGGTTTCAACAAGATTACAATTACCAAATTGTTACCCCTGAGCAAGATATTTAATCTAGCTCTGAAATTGGAATCTGTAAGTATAAAATGTCTCAGAGGGTAGGACATAGCAAGATCAAACCGAGCGAGGGAGGTGGGGGGTTACTTCTGGAAATCAGAAAATTTAATAGAGGACAGATAACTTCTACACACACTGAAAAATTCGTATGCACTGGGCTTAATTTATAATGAACATAGATTACTGTTTGAATACAAGAAAAAAAAGAGCCACTACTTAGCTCCCAACTTCTTGATCCTTGAACTTCTCTATTAAGGTACAATACTTTTATTTCAGTTTACCAGCTTACTTATCTTAAGACCCTGCATAAATTGAAGGAGTAAAACACAACTATTTATATACAGGGAAAGCTCAATTTAGGACTTGACATTCTTGATCGTATCCTTATAAAATTTATGAAATTTCCTACTAGAAATTTATTAGGTGTTCTACTGTTTCACCTTGGCATCTTGCAAGCTTGTTTCTAAAATAAAGACAAATTAGACTTCATTTTCTAAGTGAAATTTTAATGTCATTTTTTAATAAATGTGTTAAGTGAATTTAAATGTTACTCACAAAGCTAGGATTTTTGTAATCACTGGTCCAATGGTGAATTTTTTCAGGTATATCATATAAAAGTTGCTTTCTGTCAAGTATATTATTTATTTTTTATTGTCATCTAAAATTACTTCCCATATCAATATTGAGACAATTGTTTCCAAAATGTTCCAATGATCACTTTAGCCTTTGCAACTGTTCCTTCAGCAGATGTGTTAAAATTTGAAATGCACATTGCATATATTTTTTTAAATGTAAAGCATTCCTCATTTATATAATATATACATTTAATAATTGTTATACTTCTACAAAGTCATTTAAATTTTCAAGTCTCTCTTTAACCCAGAATAACGGATCAAATAACCTAGGCTCCTTTTATTTGTTCACTTTTCTGATCATTTTTATAGAGCCAGTAAGGCTGCAAATGCCAGAGGTTCATCGGGTACCTCTGGGAGAAGCATATTATAATGTTTGCTGTTGAGATCCACTGTGCAGGTTTAATATTATTATTCTAATTTAATGATTTAAAAACCATTTTAAATATTGTTTGTAAATATGACTGCTGCAGGATTCAATTTTGCTTCACACTCTGTCCATTAAATGTCCTGTTTCAGACTGTTTTCAGGAGGACTTTTTACTTCTCATGTTCATTTCTAGAAGCTAATAGCAGGGCCAAACACATATGCCTAGCAGTAAAAAAAAGATAAATATTCTTTAAGCTTTATTCTTTAAATTTATCTTTACTTTTATTCTATTTTCCAGACAACAATATTTGAACTCCATAAATTGTTTCAGAATGAACCACAGCAGAACTGAATTGCTTTTGTCAAAGTGTTAACAATATCCATAATTGAATCTTTCTCCCCTTCCAAGTTCTGGTGTTGACTACATTATAACATCTTTAGTTTCCAGTAGTTTATCTGATTATTACTTAATGTATTTAATTTTCAAAAAAGCAGAACAAGTTCAAATTACACTTTCTAGATTATTTGGGGGAGGTACCAGGGATTGAACTCTGGACCTTGTGCTTGCGAGGCAGGCGGTGGAACCACTGAGCCAAATCCCCTGCAGTACCAGATTTTTATCCTTTCATTTACTCTTTCATTTGACACCAATAAATCCTAAGAGCTCATCTAATTCTACAGACCTCAAATAGACACATTAGCAAGCCAGATAATTCTCTGTTCTTATAAATTTTTAAATGTAGTGAAGAAAGGCAAACGCAAAGAATGCATACCCCAATAAATGCATTGAAAGATTTTAGTGGCAAGTACTAGAAGCAAAATAAAGCACTAAATTGAACCAGATTGGAATAAGTAAGGGAAGCAAAGGCATGATCAAGTGTTCTGAAATGTCTTTCTCCAGATATCATATTTGAGAAGAAATCTGAACAAAATGAGCAAAAATCTTTGCCAATATTTGGAAGAAAGACTGTCTCTGGAACAGAAACTACTTGTACTCAAAAGCAAAATTGCTGTCTGGTGGGAGGGCAGTGACCAAAGGAGAATGATAGCCAAAGAGGTCAAAGGGTCTGGGAAGGCAGCATCCAGAACGTCCTTTCAGATTCAAAGCAAGGACTTTGAAATTTGGTTTCTGCAAAGGGAAATGTTTTGTTCTCAAAAAGGTCACTAGGGCTACTGCAGGAAAAATATGGGTCTCAGTGGCAATGTGGTGCAAAAGTTCACAGCAGGCTGAGGCTGTGGCAATGATTCTGAGAGATAGTGGTTTGGTATCCTGGGGTGGAAATAGTGGAGGGCCAAGGCACTTATGTGTATTTAGAGTTAGTGCTTGTGTTGAGGCATGTAAGCCTTTTATGTTCCCAGGATGACCCTTATCTCTGACTTCTTTTCTCACATTTAATCTATATTGCCTCCACCCTCAAAATATAAGGTATCTGGAATCTCTCAGGCTCCATCACTAACAACTTGGTGCACACCCTTAATGTCTTGTTGTCTGAATCCATGCCTTCCAACTGGCCAACTCATTTCTGCCTGAGTTCCTTTGACATCTTTTGTTAATACTGTAATCATAAAGATTAAGCTATAGGAAAAGCCACTTCATCTTTCTTCTCAAATCTTTGAAGATGTTCTAAGTAATCAGGGTCATTGTTACATCCTTAGTATAGCTCTTCTATATTCCCATCCAGCAGCCCTGGGCTCTACGCAGTTCAAGACAAACAACTCAGACCTCCATGGAAAGAACCTATGTTTTCTGTTCCCTTTATTAGAGTCAGCTAAGTTATTTAGAAATATTATAGGCAGTCAGACAGGGCTGGGCCCTCAAAAATATCAGTGCAAAAGATAACTATAGCTAGACATGCACTCATTAAAGGCCAGGCTTCAAAACAAAGGGAACTAAATAATTTTCTTGACCCCTCCCTTCCAAGAAAAGTCCTTGTCCCTTGCATGTACACTTGCTATGTTTCTTGCCTCCCCATTTGAACCCAATTTAATCAAACCACTACACTATGCTTGTCATCTTACTGATGGACCTTGTGGTTTTGGTCTGTAAAACTTCCTTGAGAAACAGGGTGATTGGGCAACCCACTTTCCAGGCCTCCTTCTGATTGTCCTATGCAGAAGCCATCTTTCTTTCAATAAGTTCTTGCAACTCCTAACTTCTATCATTCCTAGATTTCATTCTTCACTTTTAAAGACCATGAACTTGGTGTGCCAGACATCTAGCCTGTTAGGCATAATAATATTTCCATTATATTAATTGCAGGTCCAAGTATCACCTTTGCCTAGAATTCCCTTCCCCAGATGAGCCTCTATCTTACGCTTCCATTGATTATCTGTATTTAGCTTCAATACCTCAGTGACAATTTACCTTATTTACAACTTAAAACTATAGCACCCGAAACTAAACTTGAAAGGTAATTTTCTGTTGTATTTCTCTATGACACGTATATTACCTATACACTGCACATATGTGATTTCTCATTGCATGACAGTGTCAGTATGGTATGTTAGCACTGCCCAGCTCTCCATCTCTTCAGTATGTGAAGGAACTGTACTTCCTCTGCTTTCTCTTGTTTGCATTGCACCACAAGATTAGGTCTACCACTGGGGATTTAGCTCAGTGGTTCCACCGCCTGCCTCGAAAGCACATGGTCCTGAGTTTGATCCCTGGTACCAAAAATGCAAAAAAACAAACAAACAAAAAAAATCAAAATTAGGCCCAGCAGATAAGTGGCGAGTAATAAAAATAGAAATATACACCATTTCTGTTCTGGAGTACTTGCTTCCCGGCGTGAGGCCCTTCTTGGTCTCCTCCTCCCTCTGTGATTGGCACACAGCAATTGCTACAAAACCAGCAATGAGCATAGAATAAGAACAAATAGAACAGAGTCCCCTACTTAATTGGAATAAAGATTCAATTGCTTTTAAATTTTATGAATTTTGAGTTGTTGCATAGGTTTATGTGGATAGGAATTTTTTGTCTACTTTGCTTATTTTTATATTCTTAACACCATGCTAATATCCTTAAAGTTATATATTTTTAAAAGTTTACTGAATGACAACTTTAAGTATTTAGTGAATACTAATTACCAGATCGTAACTATTAATTTGCTACAATAAAAAAATGGTCCTTTACTACCTCACTGAAGCCTTGCAATAACCACTCAAAATCATCTCCATTTAAAAGAAAAAAATCAGTTAAAATATATAAATATATATATGCAAATAAATATATAAAGTATAAATATATAATAAATATAAATATATAAATAATAAATATATATATATATATACACATACACACACACATACAGAGTACAGCAAAGAAATGTATATGCACTACTTCTAGAAAAGAAAAATAGTATAATGTTTTTTTCAACAGATGGTATTATCCTCATATGAGGGCCCCTACAGGATGTCCTATATTTCAGAAAACCCACACTTCTGACTGTATTATCAACAATGGTATTGCATAGCTGTATTGTCAACAGTAGTAAATATTCATGGGAGGGAAGTTTAAAGAAAATGAAATGAGAAATTTAAAGTATTTCATAAATGCCCAGATATCTATCTTGAGTTAAGAATAAGTGGGAATACTTTGTTGAGCATCATAATTCTGCTGAAGGAAACACAGTCTTACAGAATAGAGAAACTCAACCGGTATCCAAGAGGAGAAATAAGTGAGTGCCCGAAGAATAGAGAAGCCCTGTCTGGGGTGTGTGATTCTGTATTAACCTGTGGGCTTGGCCAGGGTGCTGATCTTGGGTCTTCAAATCTGTGTGAATGATTATGAGTGTGTGCTTTATGAGCATGCGTACATTCGGAGGCAGGTGGACACCAAGACAGCCATAGCAGATGCTAGAGACTGTGCGAGGAAAATAGGGAATTATCACCTGCTTATGACAAGTTATTAGAGGAATCATCAGTTTTATATCTTCTTCTTCCTGTGCAGAACGCTTCTTAAAGTCCTTTCCTCTCTGACATTTATATTCTAAACTCACAAGAGTAGATTTCCTCTTATAAAGTGCAGAGAAAAACCATTGCTATTAAAGTCTATATGGTTAACAGGGAGGATGTTAGATGCTAGAAAACATAACTAGTCTCTAATATTCCAGTAGGAGTCACTCACCTAATTTCTTTTTTTTTTTTTTTTGAGTTTATTGGTACATTTAGGGATACAGTACAGTTACATTCATTGTTGGGATCATGTACCTTTACATGGCAAGTCTTGATTCTCATTTTTTTCCCCTTACCTCTGCCCTCCCTTCACCCCCTCCTCCCCTCCCCCTCTCCAAACACTTTATTTTCATCTTTTCATTCTCTCACATTTTTTTCTTTTCCCTTTTTGTTCTTCCCCTACGTATCACACCTTCCCTACATCTTTAGCTCCTTTCCTCCCATTTCTAAATGTCAGTAATCTTATTAGAATCTTATGCATTGTTGCAGAATATTCACACCAGGGAAACTATTCGGTATTTACACATGTGGGACTTATTTATTTCACTTAGGAGTATATCTTCAATATGTATCCACTTTCCTATGAATGAATCTATTCTCTCGCTCTTTATGGCTGAGTAATATTCCATTTTATAGAAAAACCACATCTTCTTTATCCAGTTTCCAACGGATGGGCAAATAGGTTGTTTCCAAGATTTAGCTATTACAAACTGTGCCGCTATAAACATGGGTGCACATACTTCTCTGTGATACGATTCTTTCAGTTCTCTTGGAAAGATACCCAACAGAGGGATGGCTGGGTCAAATGGAACCTCCAGTCCAAGCTCTTTGAGGTATCTCCATATTGATTTCCATAGTGGTTGCACTAGTCTGCACTCCCACCAACAATGGAGGAGGGTTCCTTTCTCCCCGCAACCCCGCCAACATTTGTTATTGTGACTCACCTAATTTCTTATGCAGGGTGCATTGGGCACATTTTTTTCAAGTTAAATGAAATGATGGGTTAGGAGATCCAGAAACTGAGTGATGATGTGGGCCATGTGACCCCACATTGAAAAGGAGAGAGACAGAGAGAGAGAAAAAGAGAGGGGCTTGGAAATGATTGCTTAGGTAGAATAAACTGTTATAACTTGAAAGGAGAAAAATAGCATTTTGAATGATACTAAACCTCCCTCATATAACTGAGATAAAATATATTTGGCACTTTTCACGTAGACAAACATAGCATTTTTATGCATATGTGCACACACATCAAAATCAAGTATTAGTTCTTGTCATACCTTTTCATCTTGTTTTGTTTTGCAGGGCTAGGAATTGAACTCAAAGCCTAGCACATGCTAGGTAAGGGCTGTACTGATTGACCTTTCCTATATTATTTTTTTCTGTATAACTTTATTTGATCAGAGTTCATTTTTACCAAATATTTGTTTTACTAATAATTCACCAGCCAATAGAAATATATTTAAGAGATATTTTTAAAAGCAAAGCTGAATTAAATAATACAAACATATGGTGTGTTTAAATCACTCTATGTTAAATAATTGTGTTATGATTTAACTTTACCAGATCAGTTGCAAGACGTACTCACAGTTTAAATGCTCTTTAAATCAACTCAGTCTAATGTTAGATTCACGATTTGATAAAAATGCAGAAAAGTCAAACTTGAACTCGATCTTTCTAAGTGCTTAAGTTTGAATTTTGCTAGCTGGGGTGGCAGGGGAAAATGCTTCCTAGAAATCCTCGTACTGGTTGTGAATAGCATTTTTTTTTT
>NW_022900947.1:44855733-44889187 GCF_012274545.1 Fukomys damarensis | reverse complement strand
AGTTCTCTTGGAAAGATACCCAACAGAGGGATGGCTGGGTCAAATGGAACCTCCAGTCCAAGCTCTTTGAGGTATCTCCATATTGATTTCCATAGTGGTTGCACTAGTCTGCACTCCCACCAACAATGGAGGAGGGTTCCTTTCTCCCCGCAACCCCGCCAACATTTGTTATTGTGACTCACCTAATTTCTTATGCAGGGTGCATTGGGCACATTTTTTTCAAGTTAAATGAAATGATGGGTTAGGAGATCCAGAAACTGAGTGATGATGTGGGCCATGTGACCCCACATTGAAAAGGAGAGAGACAGAGAGAGAGAAAAAGAGAGGGGCTTGGAAATGATTGCTTAGGTAGAATAAACTGTTATAACTTGAAAGGAGAAAAATAGCATTTTGAATGATACTAAACCTCCCTCATATAACTGAGATAAAATATATTTGGCACTTTTCACGTAGACAAACATAGCATTTTTATGCATATGTGCACACACATCAAAATCAAGTATTAGTTCTTGTCATACCTTTTCATCTTGTTTTGTTTTGCAGGGCTAGGAATTGAACTCAAAGCCTAGCACATGCTAGGTAAGGGCTGTACTGATTGACCTTTCCTATATTATTTTTTTCTGTATAACTTTATTTGATCAGAGTTCATTTTTACCAAATATTTGTTTTACTAATAATTCACCAGCCAATAGAAATATATTTAAGAGATATTTTTAAAAGCAAAGCTGAATTAAATAATACAAACATATGGTGTGTTTAAATCACTCTATGTTAAATAATTGTGTTATGATTTAACTTTACCAGATCAGTTGCAAGACGTACTCACAGTTTAAATGCTCTTTAAATCAACTCAGTCTAATGTTAGATTCACGATTTGATAAAAATGCAGAAAAGTCAAACTTGAACTCGATCTTTCTAAGTGCTTAAGTTTGAATTTTGCTAGCTGGGGTGGCAGGGGAAAATGCTTCCTAGAAATCCTCGTACTGGTTGTGAATAGCATTTTTTTTTTCTTTTTAATTGAGTTTATTGGTACAATTTAGGGATACAATACAGTTACATTCTTTGTTAGGATCTTGTACCTCTACGTGAATAACATTTTTAATTAGCAAAGAAGGTGGGGCCAAAGTCCATGGAATTCTCTTTTGTTAATGATAGATATTAAATAATTACTTTATTTTTGATGTATTAGCCATTTGGTAGCTGTGTTCGTGGTATATGGAAAATTTTAGTTTGATGAATTATCAGGAATCTAGGCAAGTCCATATTTTCTGTGGTTAAGGTGTTCATTCCTGTTTATCCTTTCATTTACTTTTAATTTTTTGTTCCTGAAGACCGAACTTAGATGCTTCACACCGAGCTGCACTACCTATCAGTCAGTGAGTCACTTAGTTATTTAGTTATTTAGAGGCAGGAGCTCCTTAAGTCATGGAATTTCCAGGGTGAGCTCAATTTTGTTATCCTCTTGCTTCACCCTTCCCGAGTGCGGTGATAACAGATGCGTGTCTCCACACCTGGCTTTGTCCTTTAATTTCTGTAACTGCCTTAAAAGTATAAGGGAATTCCTGGTTTAAATTCTGTGGGATCCTCAACCGGAACTTTTATTTGAGTCCCAGAATAATTTACAACCATGAAAGTTTGCTGCTTGGTTCCTTTGCAGATGATGTCAAAGTTAATTCAGATCCTGTGTTAAAGCCATAGAAAAGCTAGTTAACGTTCCTTTACATTTTTATTGTATAAATTTCTCTTTCTTGTACATTATATATTTCCTTGTGAGTCAAACTGTAAACCTTTTTTTTTTGAGTTTTTTGTTTTCCACTCCTGTATACAAACTTTTCATATATTTGTCTGTCTTTGTTTATGGCTCTCCATTAGGGAGCACTTCATCCTTTTGTTGAGTTTTGTAATATTTTTCCTTAAGCGGGTCTCAGATCAATAATGACAACGTTAGGTTGGTATGTATTCAATAAGCCACAATTGCTTTATTGCTTGTAAGGACCTTGAGGTTGACATAGGATTTCTGTGCTCAAGTGTGCTGTGTTAACTTCTTGTACCCTAACAGGACCTCTGTGCTAAAGAATATTTGAGCAGCAATGACAGGAAAGGCCTACAGTAGGATTCTAGTGAATCATCTTCGTCAACACTGGGACTGCAACACGCCTCATACTAACTGATTTTCACAGAAATTATTACCCCAGAGGTCTATGTATTGTGGGATACCAGTTTTTCTCTTTCTTTCTTTTCTTTCTTTCTTTCTTTCTTTCTTTCTTTCTTTCTTTCTTTCTTTTCTTTATTAGACACGGTCTCATTATGTAGTTGAGACTGACCTGGTACTCACTATGTAGCCCAGGATGGTCTCGAACTCACAGGGATTCCCCTGCCTCAGCCTCCTGAGTGCTGGGATTACAGACATGTGCCACCGTGCCTGGCTTCAGGGATATCAGTTTTTCCATTAGGCATTCTACACTAAGGATCAACTTCTACTTTACATTAGCAAAGTTTATAGGGTAAGAGTTTTTCTTTTCTTTTTTTGGAGAAACTATTTCTTTTTTTTTCTTTTTATTGAGTTTATTGGTACATTCTAGGTATATAGTACAGTTACATTCATTACTGGGATCTTGTACCTTAACATGACAGGTCTTGGTTCTCATTATTTCCCCTTGTCCCTACCCTCCCTTCACCCCCTCCTCCCCTCCCCATTAACAAACACTTTATTTACATTTTTCCAGTTTCTCATATTTTTTTTCTCCTCTCCCTTATTACCTTTCCTCCACCCTTCCCACTTTCCCTATACCTTTAGCCCTTTTTTTCTATTTCACATTGTTAATTATCCCATTAGGATCTTGTGTACTATTAAAGTTTTTCACACCAGAGAAACTATTCGGTATTTACACATGTGTGACTTATTTATTTCACTTAGGAGTATATCCTCAAAAATGTATCAGTTTTCCTATGAATGACTCTAATTTCTCATTCTTTATGTCTGAGTAGTATTCCATTTTATAGAAAAACTATATCTTCTTTTTCCAGTTTCCAACTGATGAGCAAATAGGCTGTTTCCGTGTTTTAGCTATTAAAAACTGTGCTGCTATAAACATAGGTGTGCATATATCACTGTGATAGAGAAACGATTTCATTTTTTTTTTAATGTAGCAATCTCTAAGAGGACAAAACGTTTATGTCACTAGGAGGCTTGGCTGGGATTATCCAAGACTTCTGGTCATATCATTCTAAGAAAACAAACAAAAGAAGAAAGAATGAAAAAAGAAGGAATGAAGGAAGGAAGAAGAAAGAAAGAAAGAAAGAAAGAAAGAAAGAAAGAAAGAAAGAAAGAAAGAAAGAGTAATCGAAGAAGTTCTAAGAATTGGGTTCTTAATTTAAAATAAAGTTGTAGAAAATATATGATTCAACAAAGGAAGTCCAACCTTCTAGAAATATCAGCTATACTAGAGCCATATCAAAATTAAGCCTTATTAGATTAAGTGCATTTTTAAATATTTTTGAAAGAAAGAATATAAAAAATTGAATAAGGTTTTATTTTTGTATTGCTATATTTTCCCTTTATTATTTATAGTTTAATTTGTATCATTTCATAAATTAATTTTATTTTCCTAATTTTAGAAAATATATACTAACTATATTCAGTATCTATTTTGATGGAGATGATACACCTTTTAGGTACATTAGTTTCTGTTTATTTTAAAAAATTTGAGACTACCTAAGAAATACTTTGGAAGTCCTACTCCAATTCCTCAAATTTCCAAAGGATGTTTGCATTGTACTATACACCAACGACTACTGCATATCTCTTTATTGAATGATTCCTTTTTTTTTTTTTTTTTTTTTTTTTTCCAGGGTTTTAAACGCGGCCTTGCGCTTGCAAGGCAGACCACCGAACCGCTGAGCTAAATCTCCCGCCCAATGATTCCATTTTTTAAATTTTACCAGGGAGCATGTTTTTTTTTTGTTTTTTTGTTTTCTTGTTTAATTTTACTATGTGGCCAAAATATTTCTAATTTTCTCTAATACTCTATACTTTCAAACACCAGTTACTATAAATAAACCAAATATTAAGAAAAGCAGCAGCCTGAGGCACATTTTGTTCCCTTGTGTACAAAAACATAAGTCGGAATTAGAAATTTAAAATAAGGAGGGGGTGAAGGGAGGGCAGAAGTAAGGGGAAAAGATGAGAATCAAGACTTGTCATATAGAGGTACAAGATCCCAACAATGAATGTAACTGTACTGTATCCCTAAAATGTACCAATAAACTCAATTAAAGCTGAAAAAAAAAAGAAATTTAAAATAAAAATTATTTCAATTTTCCTGCCATAGGATATTGGTGTCTCTTCAAATCCAGAGTCATTCCATACATTCTTTAAAATAGTACAGAACATCTTGAAAATCAAATAAGTCCACAAATTATCAACAGATTATAATGGAGTTGGAATTGCTTCTAATTATGTTTAGGAAGAGAAGGAAACTTTCTAAAACCTGCAGAGCCATAGTATTTTTCTTTAAATATTTTGACATGAGTGTAAGAATATAGGCCTTGGTCTTGCACAATTCCTTTACTTAAAGAATAATTTTATACTACAAATTTTACTTAAATTCCAGTTTGTAGACTTATATTGTGTGAGAAATTACTTTCAAAAACCAGACTTTAATTTTAAAAGTAAGAGTAGCTATTTCTTGAACCATTTGAATTATTTCGACTTTGTTCGAAAAATGAAAACAAAAAAACTTGAAGAACTATTTCAAATGTTCTACTTTGATAATGTTGCTAACATTTTCAGGTCATTTTTTCCATCTTTTTTAACAAGTCTGAATCATATGCTAATATGTCCAGCTATCATCAAGTTATAGAAACTGTATTTTCATTGACTATAAGATTTTTTTCAGTTTTATTGGCTATTTTATCAAATTACAGACTGCCAGAAAGTAATCCATCCTTTTGCCTGCAAATATTTTGAATTCTAAAGAATTAAATAACCAAAGTACCAACTTAAAAAAAAACTTTTTCTTGATGTATAAAATATATTTTAATTTTATATTATAATTCCTAAACTCTAGCACAACTCCAATTTCATGTTTAACAGAAAAAAAATGACCTTTAGAAACAAACACCAGTCTTGTGAGCAAAAGATTTCAAAAAAGTTTTTTTCTAGGAATAATGGGAATTGTAATAAAATTAATTGAGGCTCAGGAACATCTGATCAAATTTTTATTTTACAGTTAGATGAGTAAATAAGGATTTATCAAGGACAAGGCATTAATATTTAAAACAGAAAGAGATGATCTCCTGTCTATAATATATACTACCAGGATGTTACAGAATTGAGACACGCAGATACAAGCCTTATCCAATTGAAGATACCTGAAGGAATCTCCTCTCATGAACTAAATTGATGAGAAACATATATAGGGATTCTAAGGGCACAAGATGATATTCCAAAATCAAGAAAAAATCCACAGCCTTGAGTACAGTAACTATTAATATAATTCTACAGTTATATCTAGGTAGAGTTCAGAATCTACTTATTCTTGATCTCAGGCAAGCTGTTTTATTCTCTTTGGTCCTTTTTGTTCTCCTTATGAAATAGGAAGACAAATACACTATGTGTTAGTTGTGAGATTTAAAAATAAGATTACATGTAAACAATTTACATATTAATTTGTATATACATGTTAAGACTGGGGATAAGAGGATTTCATTTAGGAATTGCAATGTTTGAATATACTCAACTGAAATAAGATTAAATTATTGTATTATTAGCATAATTGTTTTATTTTATTCTAATCAATACATATTTCGTTGAAGCTCTTTTAGAAATATTGTTACTGCTTAGTTTTGTTAACACTCAAATGTCTTCTTTATTCTACATTCAAAGTAAGTTATTTTCTTGCTCCAAATCCTTCTGCTACCATAAGAGATTTATTTTCTTTATGGTTTTGTGGTGCTTGTCTTCAGTAAAGCCTAAATGTAATTTAGGTAGTGCATCATGTCAATACTTACGGAGTATATTGCATTTTATGATCTAGTAATGAAATGCAAACATATGTAATCTAATAAATTTAATTTGGAAGAAAAAAAAACCCAGGCACAAATATACAACCCTGCGTTATATATTTCCCGAGGCAATGCTCTTGTTTACAAGCTAGCAGTCTCGCATTGGTGCTAGGGTAGAATGACACAATTGACAGTCTTGTGTGCCATTAAGGGAAAATAACCCAACATCACAAATAATTAACATAGCTTCGTAGTATGATTGATGAACTGACTTTACTAGGTAGTTTGTATATTATTGATATGATAGAAATGTGAACATCTCCAGCCCACTTAAAATTCCAAGCAATGTACGTACTTTCATCTGGACTCATGATGATGGAGCTATGGACAGATAAACAAGGACAGAAGAGAACATTACAGCATAAGCAGCTCTTTTCCCTTTTATACAAGTATATCTTTGACCAAATACTTAGTTACTTGCTCTTGCTATTCTACACTGAGTCTGCTGGTTTTGACAGACTTCACTGATCCACAGGGAGACAGCTAATTTTACCCTCAAGCCAAATTATACTATTCTTGAAGATGAAAACTGCTCTGGCATTATAATATGTTACACAATTGTTTTCCACAAGTACCTACTTTAAACTTTAAAATAATAGTATAGGCATGAAGAACAAGAGCTTTATTATTTTTATTTTAAAATTATAGAAACCACATATCAATAAATGAAGTATAATATTTTAGACCCTTCAAAAGGCAAATAATAAATGTCGAATTTACACTTAAGCTTTCAGAGTCCACTCAAGGTATTTTATGGTATCTGGCCTTGATTACGGCTACCAAAAATCAGACAATTGCCTTGTGGAACACAATAGTTCATGTTACAATTTTCCATCTACAATTCCATTATATTTCCAGTTTTTTCTCTGTCATCAAACTTATTTATGGGGCCATTACAGATAATCAGCTTTATAATGAGATCATCTCCTAATGCAAAGAAACTGTTACACCTGTCTTTGGTTTAGTTCTTGATATATCGGATTATAATAGATGACACTCCTCTTTGCTAATCTATGATTTCAGAAAATGTATAATGCCACAAAAGACCTGCCAATTGTCTGTCTTGCAAATGAATTTCTAAGTTATTTGAACCATTACTGCTGTCAGTAAGCAATTTAACATTTGATGCTAAAGATTAGTGGCAACTTCAATCTCATTTTACCTCTGATGAGTGGGAATTATAAATGGTTGGAGATTTTATCTCCTGAACAAATCCTTGCTGTTTCTGAGAAACATAGACTAACATCACAGCTATGTGTATGCCTTTCTCCTTCGGTAAACTAAGATAAAATATAAAGCAAAAGGAAAGAAGCGAAGGTTAGCCTAAGAATCAGTAGTACAGTTCCAAAACTGCACCTATGTTCCTAGGAAGAGAGATTATGTTCAGGCACAAAGTAATCTATAGTTAGATGAGCTAAGCATGGGCCAGTCATGTGAACAAGTGTACTCTCATTTACAGGTCTATGGCAGGCGCCCCAGACACTTCTCACTAAAGAAAAGCAACCTTTCTAGATTAAGTTCTTCCCTAGTTAAGGATTCATTCTTGTGATGCTTGAATCTAAGGAAACAAACGATGTGGAAGGCCAATAAATTATATGTTTGATAAAATTGTGGTTGATTCTCTACTTCTCAAAGCTATTTGAGCTATTCCTAATCTTACCCTCTCATTACCATTGGTTCTATATTCTCGAGCATTATTGATCATATTTTGTAGTCCTATTCATGCCTTCCATTCCTATCCCTTACAATTACTTCTGTGTGTAACAATGGTGTTACTTTACATTAAAACAATGAGAAATTTACCTGAGCGTGTAACCTGTTACTTTTTAATAAAATCATTTTTCTTGGTCTTCAGAGAAGAGGAGCAATGAGTGCAGAAATTATTTAAGAAAAAAGTTTACAGAGGGCTTGATATTAGTCAGGCTCTGTTACAGTACAAATTTTGTGACTCATTTGATATTTAAAAATCAAATCAATTAAATAATCATAATTATTATTCCACTTCCACAAATTAGAAACAGATAGTCAGAATTTTAATGACTTGCTGAGGTTCCTGTAAACACAGAGTAGAACAACAAACTGAGACCACCTTTCTCAGGCCATAATCTAAGCCATGATACCAAATTCTAAGTGGTAAATTAGTCTGTTTGAAAAATAGCAACTTTAAGACTTGTGGATTTTCTAAAAATCTGAAGAAAAAACTCATCATGGGATCTAACTTTCGGGTTTTATTCTATAGATTCAATATAATCAAAATAAAACTTTCAGCAGTTGATTGAACACAGGACCTTGCACTTGCGAGGCAGGTACAGTGCCACTAATCTAAATGCCCAGCCCGCAGCAGGCTTCTTTTAAAGACTAGTGAAGTGACTCCAAATCCATATGGGAATCCAAAATAAATAGAGTTGATAAAATGATATTGAGAAGGACAAAGGTTAATGACTACAGCACCTCACTTTGTAGTTCACTATGAAGCTGCTATAACTAAGACCATTGGTATTAGTAAGGATCAATCTATAGCTCAATGGATTAAAAAGAAACCCCATAAATAAATGTTTAAATTTATTTGAGTTATATTTATCATTTGAATTTAAAAAATACACAAAGGTAATTTAGTTTTAAAATTATATTTATTCAACAAATAATAATGAAGCAACTCAGCATTTCTCTCTTGAAAAATGTTACCATCTCACTGACCTCACACTGTACAAAATAGTAACTTGAAGTCAGTTATGAATTTAAATTAAAATCTAAATATAAAAACCAACATTCTAGAAACAAAATCAAAGTGTCCATGTGGCAGCCAAAGTTTTCTTAACTAGGATACAATAAGGACTTACCATTAAAGAAATTATTTTTCCACAAATATTTGCTCATACATATAAAGTGATCCATTAGTTTTATCTTTGTATTTTTATTTTGGTTGCAGAACATTGAGAATTCCTGTGAGAAGTTACAAAAACAGAATGTTTTGCAAAGCTAAGTCAGTTCTTTGATACTTTCAAGATTATACTCAGTCAACTTAGTGTTTAATGTGGATGAATGATTATACTTTAAGACATATACCATCAACTAGATGTATATTTTAATGTATTTATCAAATTATTGATTATATATGATATATTGCTGCAATAATAATTCATTTCATCTTGTCACCTAGTATCAAAGCCCTTGTATAATCCAAATACATTAATTCTTACACAGTGATATTTTGCCAGTAAGATAATAGTGAGAAGATGATAAAGAGATCTAGAAGGACTAGATCTTTAACACTGACTTCACTCAATTGCCCTTGTAGAAATGTTCAGCACATAAAAGACCATGTTTGTGATAAAATAAGAGACTAGGTAAAACAATGTCCATTTACCCTGACCCTCCTGGATAAAATTATTGTATAGCAGCAGCTCCATTCAGCCCTCCAACTCACCAAAAATGTGACTGAACATAGCTGAGATTCAACGAACCAGATCCAAACAAGAAAGAACAACCTCGTGAGGCTGATCAAAACTGTCAACCTACAAGGATATAAGCTAGTAAATGTTGCTTTTTTGTCCCTTTAGTTTAAAATGATTTGTGAAGCAATTATTATCACCTGAAATAGTGCCTCATACCAAATTGCACACGATTTCTATTAGAAAGAAATCCATTTTACATGCCCTTTTTATATCTCCAGAATCCAGAATAGGGTCTGTCACAAAATAGATTTTCAAAATATTTTAGGTGAAGAAAGCACATAATAGAATCAATGTTCATTATTTTGTCATCTTAAGATTTTCATCTGTCACAGTGTGATCAATGGCCATGTGCTCAGTATGTCTCGTTGCCTGCAAATTCCGTTATTAATTAAATTCAGAAAAGCTGTGAGAGAAATGTATATGGCTTCTCACAAGAAAGACACTTCATTTTTTTTTCACTCATGTTTCTCTTCTGTAGAATGGGATGGAGGTGGAGAGTGTGTTACACATATGAGCTGCTCATTGCTGTTGAATAAAATAATATATATATTTCAAGATCTGTATTCAGCATCGAATAGTGTAATGTATGAGTAAATTAATAATTTAAGTATTCACTGTATGGCATTCTCAAATATGTGAGTAGTCACTATACAACTACATATTATGTTTATCATTGTAATTTTTCAAGAAGGGTAACAGTTCAAGTTGTTGGATTATTTGAAATATACAAATACCTGAAAAGTTGTTATTAATATTTTGATTATTTTTTCAGTTGAGTTTAATATGACAGAATCTGACCAGCTGCCTCATATTATCTGTATATACCAAGAAGAATTTTGGCAATTCCTGACTACATTTATCACTCACTGTCTTTCTGCGGTGGTTGTGAAAATGCTCTGATCCTACTTGTAAGATCCTGATTTTGCATAAGAGAGCTGCTGTAATGTTGGGATTTGGCTAGATTTTAATTTATTTTAAATTGTGTTTTCATTCATTTGGGAAAACATGTGGTCAGTAAATTCTCTGTGAAGGTAATGCTCACCTAACCTGAGGCCTAGGTTTGAATTAATTCATATTTGAAAGATCAGACAGATCCTTCACAGATCAAAACCCCTTCCAATGGAAGAAAGTCCAATGGAAGAAAGTATCATTGCTGAAAGAACCTTCAACTCTTCCAAGGCAGGGGGAACCTGATATGGCCAACACTAATCAAAATAAGAATTTTGAGAGAGCATCAGTTTAACTGCCACATTAGGAAAAATGAAGCTTTCCTGGAAACCAGAAGTCCTTTAAGGATTTTCTACTAATTTCTCCTTAAATTGTCAAAGACATACATGTGAGTGCCTGTATATCATCACTAATTGTAGCCAAATAACTGAAAATAATACAAATTCCCCTCGATAATAAAAGAGACAGTTGTACACTTGTCAAATGAATTATAGGGCAAAACATAAACAGTAAAAGCACACAACAAAGCAGGACTATCCTACATGCTAATCTATATAATTAAGTAGATAAATAATAAAAAGCCAAATAACCTTTGCCATTTCCTGTAGGGAGGAAATAAGGGACAAAGAGGGTGCTTAAATTGGATCTATATGAACTCCAGCATTTTCCATTTCTGTTGCATTTTATTGTATCCATTTGTTATATTTTTATTAGTTCATGATGTTTACATTCATCTTAGGGAGTATTTATATGTACTTAATATTTCTTTATTCTTTTTATTCCCCTTCCTATCCTTCCCACTCCTCCTCTCTTCCCTCCCTCCATTATTATTGTTTTTTAGTTCGTGTTTGCAACATATAATGATTACAGTCATTGTGGGAAGTTGGTATGTGTGCATGAGACACCTTCAATCTTTTAAAATCCCCACACTCTCACCCACATCCCCATTCTTGGTCTCTTGGTCCTTTCCCTACTTGGAAAAGATTGCTCCATTTTTTATTACATTTTGCAGTCATTTTTAATAGTATTGATGTTCATCGTTTTAGGAAATACTATTTGATGTCTTTTATTTTCAAACACTTTTGTATAGTTTTGCATCTCTCTGATTAAATAGAAATCATAGCATTTATACAATTCCATCCTTTTAAAGAAATTAAAGTAATGTAAAAACGATATAATGCATATAACAGTGACAAGCACAATAGAGTAAAAGTAAATGAAGAAGAAATAATATGTGAGAAATGTAGTTTTATAGGATATTCTTCAAAACTTGACTGAGGAGCCCTTTGGGAAATGATGAGAAGAGAGGAAGGGAGTTTATGTTTCAGATATCTGAGCTAAAAACAGACTTCAGGTGCAAAACTGGAAACACACCTGAAGTGTGAGTATTTGAGGGTCAGCACAGAAACTACTGACTGACAGGGGAAAGAGTAACAGATGGTGAAGTCAAAGGTGGAATGTGTGGCCAGCGCATGCAGAGCATTTAAGACTTTGAGTTTTATTTTGACTGAACTACAAAACCCCCTGAGGGGTTTTAGTTAAAGAATGATGTGATCTGTCTGTCACTGAAGAAAGTCACTCTTAGTGCTGTGCTGAGAATTGATTCAATGATGGACAATGGCCAGATCAAAAGCTTAAGGACCCAAGAACTGTTAGAAAGGCATTGCAATATTCTGCAAGAGAGAAGATGTGGTCTTAGTCCAGGGAAATGGCAAAAGAAGAGTACAGAAAAGATCAAATTCTAGATATAGTTTTGAAGGTAAAGTTGAAAACTTCTGGCAAGTTGAATTTGATGTGTGACAGTAAAGTGATATTAAGAATGAACCAGATATTAGTATGTGGTCAGTTGGATTTGCCTCATGAACTGAAGTAAGAACACCAACAAAGAATGTTTAAGGGAAAATATAGGGAGCTTGCATTTGTACATGTGAATTAATGATTTCACTCAGACACTCAAATACAAGGGTGGACAAATAAGAGGGACTGTAGAAGACTGAGCCATAGCATCAGTAAGCTTGGAGAAAATTAGACAAAATAGTCTAAAACAGAATGATTAATAATCCAGATCTACTGTTCCAAGTAAAGATAAAAAGGTTCATATTATGTGAGAAGTCCTGATGATCTATGCTAAGATAAAATAGCCATTATTTTCTAATGAGATTTACTTTGTAGGAGATGTAAGTTCTCCATGTCCTTAAGGGAGAGGCAGATTTCTGTAAGATCAAGGTAAAGAAAAGGATACATAACCAGATATACAGCATTTTCATGGGATTAAACTGTGTCCTAAATAAAAAGCGAATGAACTAGAAAGGGATAGATTTAGGTGATACACAGGGAAGTCAAGGGCTTTTTGTGCTGATTTCCCAAGGCTTGGTAAAGGGGACAGAAAAGTGAAGCTGGCATCTTCCACTTCACTTCGCCAAAACTGACCGCACACTGAAAGTCAAGGGTGGGAGGCACGTCAGTAGTGCTCAGTTTTCTGATCATTCATCGCTTTGCTTTATATTCATGGACTGTCTCTTCATAGTTGAATGATTCCCTTTACCTCAGGGTCTGCAGTATAATTTTAAGTGTTTTCTTTTATTCATTTTCAAAGATCCACCTTAGCATGATACTAGCAAAGAAACAGACCTGAGGATCAAATGAATGATTAGAAGATGCATAAACAAATCCGGATGTACTCAGCCACCTCATCTTTGACAAAGGAGCCAACCATTCTCACTGGAGGAAAAAGAGCCTCTTTAATAAATGGTGTTGGAAAAACTGGATTTCAATTTGTCAAAGATTAAAACTAGACTTCTATTTTACCATGCATTAAACTAAAATCCAAGTGCATTGAAGGTCTAAATATTAAAGTAGAAACACTAAACTTGTTGGAAGGTAAACTAGGTAGAGCTCTTGAAGACATTGGCATAGGAAGAAACTTTATGAACAAATCCTCCGTAGCACAGATACTAGCACAAAGAATCTACATTTGGGATCTCATCTTGTTGAAAAGCATCTGCACTGCTAGAGAAACCATCAGCAAATCCAAGAGACAACCTACAATGTGGGAAAAAATTTTACCAGCTTTTCCTCAGACAAAGATCTACTATCTAGAATATATAATAATTCAAAAAAATGAGTCCACCCAAATATAAAGATGCAAATCAAAAATGGGCATCTGAAATGAACAGACATGTCTCCAACAAAGAGTAGAAGCATCAAATAAATATATTAAAAAACATTCAACATCACTGGTCATTCGAGAGATGCAGATGAAAACAACACTGAGATTCTACCTCACCCCTGAAAGAATGGCTTCTATCAAGAAATCAACCAATAATAAATGCTGTTGCGTTTGAGGGGAGAAAGGAAGCCTTCTTCATTGTTCGTGGGAGTGCAGACTGGTGCAACCACTGTGGAAATAAATATGGAAATGCCTTACACAACTAATATCAGAAGTGCTATTTGACCCACCTATTCCCGTGCTGGGTATCTTCCCCAAGGAATTAAAACAAGAGGAAGAATGGGAATAGGAAAGACAAAAACCACTTTCACTAAAGGAAAATTGAGTACATAATAAGTACACACACTATAAAGGCACTGACTTAAATAAAATAAAACCAGAAAACTTAGTTCAGATACTGTGTAATCAAGGATGCAAATAAATTGACCTTAACAAAATATCCATATTAATACAGGAATTGACTGTTTTCAATTTGCTACAGTTACTAATTTGAGAATTTTTGTGGTAATTTAGAGTTCATTCCATCAGGTGGTGAGCAGAAATCTGAGCGTGCCTTCTTTCCTTTCTTCATGGGACAGCACCATTGGTACTTGCTTTATCTGAAGACCTATGTGAGCTAAAGATCAGATCAAGGATTGAAGCCAAATATTTAGAATCCAGATTTGAAATTCTCTCTAAAAGATAGGAGAACACCCAAATGTATTCCTAAAACACTTTTGAGAAAAAGTAACTTAGAAAAATAATGAAAACTTGATGAATGGCAAATATACCTGAATTTTTCAGCATATGAATGTTCAATAAAGTGAAATAGGTGGATAATAAAATTTAAAAATCTAAAGCTGTTAAGTTTGATGAGAAATCCCAGTAAGATTAAAAAAGATAGGAGGTAACAGTTGCTTTGAGGGAATTAGAGTAGGCTATTAAAACAGAATGAACTGTGGTGACTAAAATTATAACACATTCCTTCTTAATATGACCTTTTACTACTATAGTTTATACACATAAGAAATTTTCCTAAATAAGAACATACATATAGGTATAATGAATACAAAATGCATGTAATGATTTTGCATATTCATGGATAACATGAAATTGGTTACACAATCATGCTAAGAGAGTACTGAATTCTGGCCCAAAGACAGTTTGAGTAGTAAGCACTGCTAAAATCTTCTTCACAAGGATTAATTCCTGTGAGTCTGAAACACATCAGAGGATAACTGGATACCCTAAGGAAAGAATACCTTACTTTCTTCTAAAGATCCATAACTTATATCCATGTGCTTTTAATAGTTACAACTGATGTATTTATTGTAATTAACAATATTTGAGCAAATTTGAGTGACCAGGATAATTGTTCAAATGATATCTAGGAGTGATCTGGGCACAGTTGCATTTTCAGACACATCCATACCATCCCCAGTAGAATAATAAAATGATTGAAAATGAGTCCTACTTCTTTCAAAATGATGAACAACAAAAGTAAAGCGAAGGAAAGGAGAAACAGAAGAAATCAACCTTCCATTTTTCAACATGGCATTTTCTTGATACAGGCACTGCTGCTGCTGCAGGCAAAGCCCTTTACAAATGCAAGGAAACTCATTTCCCCACAAATAATATTGTCATTAATTTCACAGTGCTTAAAAAATAAATCACAGTGTAGGAGATTCATTGGAGGTTCACTGAAACAAAGCTGTCATTTTTACACATAAGATCAGATTACTGACCACAGCAAAGGTAAGTTGAGCAAAAATCTATTTTATTATGAATTTTAACTTTTCTTTTATAAAATTTATGCTATTATTTGATTTCTCACATCATACATAATTCTTATGTGATTACACCATATTTTAAATAGGATCTTTGAAAAAACAGACCATTTTAAATGTAATCAAAGATGCTAGCTCCTCAAATACTCTCTCCCTGGAACTAAAGGAAATGGATTGTGAAGCCAGAAGTGTGACTCAAGGTTCTCCAAGGAAACAAAAAAGAGCAGATAGTTGTAGAGATGTGGAGGTGTTGGTGAGAGGTGCGGATGAGACAGATACATATAGGTAAGGGACTTTGGGAGCTATACCCCCCTACACCTCCAAGAATGCATAGTTAGAGATGAAAAGATGAACCGCAGGGTTACAAATCCAAGTAGGATCAAATACACCATCTTGAGGTATGAATAATCTGGCCTCTGGCCTCCCATACTCTCATTTATCATTAGATTAGAAGGAAATGGATTGTGAAGCCAGAAGTGTGACTCAAGGTTCCCCAAGGAAACAAAAAAGAGCAGATAGTTGTAGAGATGTGGAGGTGTTGGGGAGAGGTGCAGATGAGACAGATACATATAGGTAAGGGACTTTGGGAGCTATACCCCCAAAACCTCCCAGAATGCATAGTTAGAGATGAAAAGATGAACCGCAGGGTTACAAATCCAAGTAGGATCAAACACACCATCTTGAGGTATGAATAATCTGGCCTCTGGCCTCCCATACTCTCATTTATCATTAGATTGGTCCCAAGGTCATTCAGTTAAATAACAGACCACCCTAAACCTTCTTAGGCCCCCTACATGAATTCCTGTCCAGATAGCTCTCTTTTCTTTTGATCCGGTTCCTGGTTCTATCAATAAATGACCACATAGGCTTTATTTGGGGCTTTCATTTGAGACTTTCTGACCCTGAGAGGTCTCATTTAGTGGTAGCTATAATGGGCCCTCTTGGAAAATGGATTGCACAATGACTCTGAGTATTCTTTGTTTCATCCTTTTTTGCCATGCCATGGTTGTGAACAGAGATATAGGTGGATGGATGGATAGATAGATAGATAGATAGATAGATAGATAGATAGATAGATAGACAGATAGATAGATAGATGTACATATATAAAAGCACATTTATGTGATGTGGTACTGGGAACATTTTTAAGAGCTGCTGTTGCTGTTAGGGCTCTGAAAAAGCTGATGGTGTAGTGACAATTCAAATAAGAAGTCCTGGATGTGAGAAGTCTAATGGTGAAGGCCATAGAACCAAAAGCAATGCTGAGGATGGGCAGGACAGGATAGATGCCCCAGTGTAATTTTGTCCTATTGTGATAGCAATGGGTTGGATCTTGCCCACCTCCACTATTGACAGTGATATTCTCTACTCAATTTACTTACTCAAACACTATGCTTTTCCAAAAATACCTTTACAAACACACCTAGAAATATTGTGTTGCCAGCTAATTCTTAGTCTGATGAAAATGGTACCTAAAATTGTCCATTGTAGAAGGATAAGAACAAATTCTTGCTGATTTCCTATTTTCATGACTTTTGGCAAGTTACATAATTTCTCTTGAGTTTCCTACAGTTTAACAGAAAGAAAAGAGTAGCAGGAAAAGAGAAAAACAGCTACAAATGTTAAAGATAGATTTATGAGATAACTCATAGAAATCGAAATCATTCTCATCTATTTCTTCCGTTTGTATTGTTCCTTTTGTTCTTTCCCATGAAGTAGTATGTGGAATTATTTGTTGAGAAAGAAATGGTGAGAAGACTTATAGAAAGTTTGATGATAGTTGAAAGAGATACAATATTTGCAGTGGAAAATAGAAAATAAAACATCCACAGAAAAAGTACAGTTTATTGATACTGAAGACCCAGTTGAGACTGTTAACAATGTGTAGGTAAAAGTTTAACTAAATATACATGATTTTATTTTCCTCAGAAGCACTCTGCAAGATATATATGGGCAAGAGAATATAGATAGTTGCATTATCCAGGCTGAGGATCGTGCTACATGATATAGAGAAAGGAAAAAAGACAGATATAGAATTTAGAAAAGAGTTACTGACATGACAATGATGTAACAGAAGATCTTTACATACACAGCAGTCAACAAAATAGTGATACATGGGACTTTCCTGTACAGTTGGAATGGCCATAAAATCAGAAAAAAAGGAAAGAAAGTAAAAGAAAACTAAAATCATATAGCAAAATGCAATGTTTGTAGTTTTGTTTTTGTTTTGGTAGAACAATACGACAATAAAGACTTTTGAATTGAACCATCATCTAAAGACAAAACCAGTCATAAGAGGCAGGAAGCAAACTATCTCAAGTGACACAAATTTTCAAATATGAGTAAATTAGCAATGAGTATTACTTTAAAAGTAGTGTAGGAAAAACTTAAAAATACTGGAGAAGTCTGTGTGAAGATTAAGTATAGGTTTTAGATCAAAAAGTCTTAACTTACCGCACGGTTTCTCTTGTGTGAGAAACTCAAACTATACATAATTTAAAGAGCAAAATAAAAGGCTGATAATGGGAAACAGGGAGATAGATCTTTTGCAAAAAGGAAAGGAACCAAGAGACCGGGGGATTAAAAGGTTCTGTGTACATGTACGAACACCTGACAATAAATGACATCATATACACTGTTAAGCATGTATGAGTAAATGAAAATTTTAAAAAACCCAATTTGATAACAGCTTCTGATGTTGTCTTTCATTGAAAATATTAGAAAAGTGCCTAGTTTCCTAATATTAAAATAGGAGTAATGTGGATAGATATGGAAGTTATTGAGCCAAGATCATCTCAGTGAGTTGAGACACTGAAGCTACCTTCTTGAAATTCAAATTTGCTCTTTTTGCTATGTAATATGACAATAAGCTGTGGTTAAAAATCCAGGAAAAGCAATAAAGAATTTACAGTTCATATCCTGGGGGTTGAAAAATTCACACAAGATTTATGTTAGATTTTATCTCTACCAGCTGTCTCTGAATCACAAGGCTAAACACAAGCAACAGTTTGCTTGGATTTTCCATTTTGGTTACTTAAAACATATTGCGAGGAATTTCTGCACCTCACTTTAAAGAACAGATCAGTTGGTGGCAAAGACTAACTGTTCCCTGTAAAGAATCTAAACAAGTAATAGACACTTCCTCAGTTTTCAATCACTGTGCTCCATGTTTAAAATATAGTTAAAGCAACAGCAAAACCAGAAAGATGGCAGAAAGTAAAACAAGATACAGGCAGGGCCACTTTGACATAAAAAAGGAAGCAGATGGTGACTCAGATAACTAGTAAAAATAAGAGAAAGCCAGGGAGGTAGAGAGCCAGCATGGTGAGAGCAATCCTAGTAAAGAACGTAGGCAGATTGTTTAACACTACTGGTGCAGCAGCAAGATTTTAGACACAGCTATCGCAGAAGAATTTCTATCAGGGTATCTTAAATGATGAAGAAAAAGAATAAGACTAGACTAATTGGAGGGTCACTGTACTAAGAGCTTCTTCCCTCCTCTCTGAAAGTCAATGAATGATTCTCAATATCCCACTCTATCTACTTGTTTAAAAATATGTACCATATATCTAGATAGTAGTGAAGTCAATGCGACTGTGCCTGTGAGTTCTGTATTTATTCCAGTTTCCAATAGACAGTTCTAAATATGAAGGGCATTTTGTCACTATACCCTGAGCACAACATATTAACACTTTATCATTTGCTAAAGGATAGTACAAGGACAAAATCATAAAGTATATGTGAGTATGTTAATTAAATCCACATATTTTAAATAGGATATTCTAACTCCTAGTTTCAGCATCTAGTAAAGTATATGAAAGCAACCAAAATGATACTGGTATGAAAGATGGAAGGCAGTATCCTCGTCACATTATATTATCACCACAACCACCATTGCCATCATCATGCAAAGTGATTCCCAGAGGTAAAGTCAAATTCTGTCTCTATTTGGCCCAATATGAAGCAAAATTGTAAACTTCTAATATCCTTGCCAAGACTATACAGTTGTAACAATGCTTGCTTCAATACAAATATGACATAAAATGCATTCTATATATTTCCAACTACTTTGAGCAAGATTCAGAAAGCTCCTTTTGACATAGAACTAAAATTCTTTCTCCATTGAACATGAAGTACCAGAGCAAAGTGGTCCCTGATGGCTTATTATACCATTGTACTGAGACAATTCCTCTATTGTGACATAAATGTTAGTTTTAAGTAATATGGATTTTCTAGTACTCTTTGCTAATTAACAGTTAACCCTGGCATAGTTCAATTTTGCATTACTTAACTGATATGTAATCAAAGTTGCACTCGGTTCAGGCTGGGAAAAGAGAAGAGACTAGATATCCTGAATTGATTTTGTTTTTCTCTAAACACAATAACATTTTTGTGTTAGTTACTTTTCTGTCATTGCTGAGACAAAATACTCAACACTTGAAGTTGGAGGGGAAGGGGGTTATTTGTCTTATAGTTCATAAAGGTTTTAGTCCATAATCAGCTGTCTCCAAGGCTGAAATGGCAAACAGGCATCACAGAAGAGAAACAACACGGTGCACATAAGGTAGCAAAGGCAACAAGGCCCCTTTGAGCCTTTTCTGCCTTGTTTATCCCATGCAGACTACAGTGAGAAGGATGGTGCCAATCTATTCACTCACATGAAGTGGTTTAGTAATCACAACCTTTAACCCCAGCATTACACATTCCAGATTCAGCTACCTCTGAAAAAGAAAGTCCCACTTCACCTGCATGAGGCTTTGAGGGGACATCTAAACATAAACCACAGAAACTTACATCTTTAAAACCTAAATCACCTTAAAACAACAATTTAATATTCTTCACATCTTGTCTTTTTAGTTGTTTCAATAGGAAGTAGGGAAAAGTTCTAATAATTCCCAACTTACTTATTGCATTATTTCATTTGTACAACTTAGTTTCTCTTATTCACTGAAAGGAAAGTTTTGTGCTATTATTTGTTTGTTCCTGCTGTGTAAGAGAGAATCATTTTGTCTATATCTTATAATTTGGTTAACTACTTGGAAGACAATGGTACACAGTATATTAACCTGTATTATTCTCATCATTTTGTTATGATATTTTGTTTTAGCTTTTCATAAAATAAAACATTTAAAAATACATATAAAAAAGAATGGAAATTAACTAGCAGTCTCCTCAATTTAACCTTGAGCCTACTATATTTGAAGTCTGAATTATTTGTTGTGTGTGTATAAATATATGTGAAAATATCTCAAACCATTCTTTTATATTCTCTACATATTATATATCCAAAACCACTATTATCTGTTCTTTGTATCTTATCTCAAATGGAAGAGTCATCCTCTTTCTTTTTATAACCATCATAAATTTTATGCCTAATTTGAGACTTTTCTGTGTGATTTATCTTCTCTTTTATGTATTTCATAAATTTGTATTTACCAAAGCCTCCTTATCTCAAAGCTCTGCCTGACGAATCAAAACTCACCTTCACCTGTAATAAAACGCATTCTAATCTTGAGTTATCAAAACATTTTGTTGTTCAGACAGCAATTGATTTATCAGAAATAATCCCAAGTAAATATATAATACTGATTTAAAATATAGAGGCCCTGAGCAATCATTAAACTCAAAGTGCCAAAAAAATAGTAGGAAAATGCATATAGTTTAATTAATATCATTAAAAAATGAAAATTGTTTAAAACACAAATTATACTGAACAAATATTGTATTGAACATTGAAATAATGAAATATAACAAACATGAAAAGTATTGAGAATTAATTATTTCTTAACCTTAAGGGTATTTGTGAATGCTTATGAAGTAGCATATTTTCTACTCAGTACTTACATGTGAATGATTAATCTTGAAATGAATAGAAATTTGTAACAAAAATGCAACCATATTATATAGATGATTTGATCCTACATACTGCATTTCATTGAAATTTAATAAAATCCATTTTCAAGAAGATAAAATAACTTTGAACATTTTCTATTATAAGCCCCAAGTATGTGATTATTCCATCAATTTCTAATGACATTATATAAAATTTTATTATAATAATTCTAAGGGTGAGAAGTGAAGCATTTGTGAGGGAAATGTTGTGTATTCTAGATTATTTAAAATATAAACCAATCTTAGAAACATTAGATATTTTTTATTCATACATTTACAAAAATTTGGATTGATTATATAGTTTTCTTCCTTTCATGTAAATTTCTTTTAAACTTTAGTGGGATACTGATAGATTCATTAACTTATTTTTGTTTAAAGTGTTTAATGAATGAAATTTCAAAATTTTGATTCCTATAAAAATCTGATTTTTTTTTAATATATAATATTAATGTTAGTATTATCTACTTAAAATAATTAGGAATTTAGTATTTCATCTAGTTGACAAGTATATGTGAAAGTGAGGTACCACTATGGTGATGATCTATTTCATATAACAACAGCAAAAGCAGATCTCCTGTCTGTTCATAGACTTTACGACAGTTACTCTTACTCTCCAGATTTATTTTTGTTAGAAAACACCAATGAAAATTTTGTTTTATTTAAAATGTTATCAATTCATAGCTATAAGATCTTGAGCCAAGCACTATTCCAAGTTATTGGACATAGAGGAGTTAAGGCGTCTGATAATAATTCATAACTTTGTGATGAGTAGATTCTAATGGGAAGACCTACATGTTAAATAAATAAATAAAATACCTAGGATATCTCGTGGTCAAAAGAAATATCTAGGAAACTGATAGGCCAGGGAAAAGTAAGAAATTAGAAGTAAGAGAGTGAAAGAAACTCTTCCTTAAAATACTATATTTGGGCAAATATTAAAAGGAAGTGAAGAAGCAGGCCACAAGAGAGTGTTTGAGTAGAGGTACAACAGCTCCAAACCCTCTTAAGCAAGTGTTGCCTTGTGTATTCGCAGGGCAAACACATTTCTTGAGGTAGAAGGGGAGGAAATGAGGGTGAGTGTGAACAGTGGCGAAAGCATAGAGGTCTTTCGGTCCACAGGAGAGAGAAGTGGCTCAGCACGAGGCTTCAAACACCGTTCTCAGTGCAGGGTGAAGAGACTGTGGGGTTGAGCAGAAGAGCCGCACCATTGGGATAGGGATGACTCGTATCATTCTAGCTACTCTGCTGAGAGTAAATGCAATGGAATCAGGTAAGTGGAGATTGCAACAATAATCCAAGCGGTAAATGATCATGACATGAAGAAGGTGAGCTAGAAAAAGAAACGATAGTCACCTTCTGGATATTTTTGAAAGTGTAATATGTGGAATGATTAGATACGACTTGAGAAGTCAGGATATCCAGGGTCAATACAAACACCTCAACATGAGCCTCTGGTTGATGAATTTGCAAATCACCAAGAAAGAAATGTCAAGAATATTAGTTTGGATCTTTAAAATTTGAACAGCAAATTACATGAAAATACATACAAATTACATGAAATTACATAGAAAAGGGAAGACAGTTTATGGAACTTCCAACTTATTTTCCTGTGCAAACTGAGAGTAGGTCCTGGCTCAAAAATAGGAGATGGGGGCCAAGGATTTAGCTCAGTGGTTCTGCCACCTACCTCACAAGTGCAAGGACACAAATTCAATCCCTGGTCAAAAAAAAAAAAAGAGAGAGAGAGCTGGGATCCCAGTGATACAGAGTGAGGAGGGAAAGGACAGGAATGAGCTTTTTAAAATTAGCAAATATCATTTACTGTACCAAGTTCCAATGATGTGTGCAATCATTGTATGCTACAAATATCTACTAATAATTTAAAATGAAAACAAGGGGGAAAATGAGAACCAAAACCTGTCATGTAAAGGTACAAGATCTCTATAATAATGTAACTGTACTGTATACCTAAAATGTACCAATAAACTCAATTAAAAAATGACAGAGAATTAGCAGAAATATTAAAACTACTAGCATGAAACTATACAAGATAAACTGCCTGTATGATCCTGAAAGAACAGGAAGGCTTCTCAAAATTTCACAAGGAATATTTATTTTTGAAAAATAAAAATACCTTAGATGTATATCTCTAGCTCAACAATATGTAATGAATGTCTCTGTAAATGTGAGGATTGAAATATTTAGGCAGACAAGAGGATATATAGTTACTTTAACCATCTAAAAATGTTTCTTTGGCAGTGAAACTAATAAAATGCACTGAGGACAATAGGGAAGCAAAGCTCACTGAATTTCAGCACACAGAAGTATTAGGCAACTTTACTGAGACGCAATACCCAACACCCACAGCTTAAAGAAGAGATTTAATTTCTTCAGTTTCAGTCCATGATCAGATAGTGCCACATCATTGACATCACACCAGAGGTACCTGCACAGCAAAACCACTTAGTTCATGGCAGCTGGAAAGCAGAGCAAGGAAAGGATACCAGAGCAGAAGATCAAGGGGCCATTTTTAGACTTTAAGATCGTACCTCCATGACCAGTGCAGACACACCTAGATGTGTGCCTCACAAATTTCTAATTCCCAAACCAGATCCTGAAACCAATCAGGTTGAAACTTCACTCTAAATGCTAAAATGGGTAAACACATGTATCATTCTATATATTTACGTATACTCACTTACTATATCTATTTAAGGTTTCTGTCAATTTCCTTTCAACTATAGTTAATCGAAAGATCAAACTTCACATATCAAGTGTTGAGATTTTGTCATTTATTTTTATTCATAAATTCATAATCAATTCATCAGTAAAAAATGTAGTGATACCATGCCAATAATAATATGTGGCAAAAATCTGAAATGCATTAAGAAGATATATTTTATGAACTAACAAATTATGGCTGCACTCATTTAAATGTTTTGTTTTATTTTACCATTTTATAGCTTTATTTTATTTTCCATCAGGGTCTCAGAGTGAGCTGGAATTTGCAATGTTTTGGCCATAGACTCCTCAAGTGTGGGGATTACCACTACGCCTCACATACCTGGCTTTACCTGGACTCTTGAATGAATTCTATGCACTGAATAAAGTTCATTCTTACATAGATTTATTGTTGTCAAATGAATAGTCAAACAATCATACAGTTATTAATGAAGAGGACTCAAGATTTCTTTTAATCTGTGTGACAAATACAGTATTATCATTTCCATTAAATTGGAATTGCAATATTTCCTCCATTGTTTATATTGATGACTGGAATTGTTTGAGAACAGTTATTCTATGATTGTGGTGTAACTTTTTCAGATAATAATACAAATCTGTCTTTAGAGAGATATTTTTGTCATACTTAAAATGGAACAGTTGGGTCTCTAATTTTAAGTTCCTTTTAAATGTAGTAATGAAAATTAGCGTAGAAACTCATAATGTATTATTTCACAGGATATATGAATCTAATGCTATTATTCTTTTTTCTATTAAGTATTTTTGCATCATCATTCCTTTAAGTCACTACCTGATAAATCATCAATATCTGTGGAGTCCCTTGAGACACCCAAAAGGTTGAAGTCTGGTCCAGATTGGGAGGCAGAAGACTGCTAAGTGGAGGAGTGGAAACATCTTGAACACAGGATATTTTGCCAGCTCAGGCAGAGTTGGGCCTTATGGGGTAAATAAGGAAGTTCCTGAGGGGACCATCAGATAAAAGCTTATTCAGCTACTGTGCCTTGCTTGCCTGCCTCGCTGCCTAGAATAAACATTTGTTCTCACAAAACTGCAGGATTTTGTTGTTCCTCAGTAAATCTGGAGATTTGAATTGGATTGGTGCTTTACTCCATTTTGGTGAAGTCCCATCATCCCCCCAAAAAGATGTTCTCTGTCTCGTGCATCTTCATTCATCTTTCTAACAGGATTTGGTAGCCAAACCCAGCAAATATCTTTACACTTCCCCTATTCAAAATAACTGTACATAAGTTTTACTTTTTGGTGCCTATACTATTGTTATTTAAATCACAAACATCACAAACTATATTTTAAAATTATTTATTATGACAGGCTTTGCTAGTTGGGAGAAAAGTCTCAGGCATGATTATTTTGGAAAGGATTCCTTCATATTTTAAATAATTAAATATACATGACTGGAAATTACCCTTTCAACATGATGGCTATGATTTAGTCTCAGTGAGGATCTTTTATTAGTCCACTTCACAAAATAGAACAGAAAGCACACGTAGGTTAAATTAATGGATGATTTATTTACAAGAAGATAATAGTCAATATGTAGAAAGGGAAACCACAGCAGACAATGAGTCTATAGTCTAAAGTTTTAGTATCCTCAACAGTTAAGGAATGAGGAAAATAACCAAAGTCTTATAAAGGAAGCTAGTGTGTGAGGAAAAGTCACAGTTGGTATCAAAATGCAGAAAGTTCAAACAACTTTTAGAAAGGAGCTAGAGAATAAATATATTTATATAAAATCTTCTGTCCCTTCTGATTTGTTGTCAGGGTTCCCATTAGTGAAACTCAAAGGAATCCAAAGATCATGCAAGCCCCAAAGATGTGGCCCATATATGACAGTCTCCTGAGGAGAGAGGACAGGACAGAAAGGTTTGGTAAATGTTTCTGGAGGAGCATAGTGAAAGCAGTGGTGAAAATGTTAGACTATCAGATGAGAGAAGAATGAAAAATGAGAGATGGAAAGAAAGCAGAATAGTTAGCGGTATCATTTGAGGAGCTCATGATAGCAAAGATTGGAAGTTACTTGGTCCTTAAAGGGAGGAGGTGAGAAATTAACCCCAAGAAGGAAGGCTAAGCTGGAAAATGAGAAGAAAGCAGTGATACTTTTTAATAACTGTCTCTGATAAAGTAATAATCTGTAAACCAAAAGATAAAATTCATAAAAGGACTTTAATCCATGAAGACTAGAAGACTTGGAAAATGTTTCATGGTAAAAAATCCTCAGGTTCAAAGTTGAAATATATTAAAGTGAATCAGAAAAATTTAGTAATATGGTCTAATTTCACTGATGAAAATGTCAAAAGAATAATTTTTATAACTATTTTGAATGTAGAAAATAGTATAACACATTGAAGTTTACCAAATTCCTAAAATTCTGTCAATCTAATTTTAATTATTTTAATCTTCATACATCTGTTTTATTTCCAAATAACTATGGCATTCTGATCCATATTCCACTGCCCAGCAATCTATCAATCAGAGCTAAACTTAACAGTTACTTGTAAAATGGAAGATAGCAATATTTTTAATGACAATATCTTTTGAATAGTTGGACATAATATTTATGTAAGCATTATATTTAAAATATTTTCACTGATTTTGAAAACTAAGAACACTTATAAAACATTTCACATTTCAAGATGCTGATCTTCTTGAGTCATTTCCTTAACTAACTAATTTTATACCTACAGAATTGATGCAGTACTCACCACAAATTTGCATTTCCCTTTTCTCTAGCGTTAGGTGGCTGGAGAACAAAAATCAAAGATGATAACTTTAAACTGTGATCTCTGATAATTAAGGAGCTAAGAGTTGTGTGCACATTTCTCTAAAATGCATCATTTCCAATAATATTATAAACATGTAATTATTTATCCTTGTATAAGCCACCCTTTGTTAGACAAAACTAGAGAATTTTGTTTCTGACTAAAAAATAAAATATGTCTTAAAGCAATACTCTTTACCACTACTGTAATATGCACAATGATACATTGGTTCAAAAATTACCTGAATAGCATTACCTGACTAATGTAATGTGTGTGTCATCATGGAAACAGAAAAGAAAGATAATTGAGTACAAAGAGGATAAGCCAGTAACAATGGTGTGAGAGTCTTAGACACCGTGACAAAGTAATCCAGAGCAGATTGTTCATAGAGTATTCACAAGTTAGGTAGGCATCCTGTCTGATGGACCATGCCCATACACACTAATCTTGGCTGTGTTCCAATTCTGCTTTTTCAGCTAGCATCTCTGAAGCTTTCAAACTCTTCCCACAACCCAGTGGCTCTTCAACCATATAGTCAGGTGTAGCCACAGCAACCAAATTCTTGGCTACTTTTCCCATCGCTGGCACAAAATATCTTACACACAAAGTTAAAGGAGAAAAGGTTTATTTAGCTCACAGTTTATAGAAGTTTCAGTCCATAATCAGCTGACTCCAAGGCAAGGTGATATGGCAGGGTGGCAACACAGAGGAGAAATAGTTCATGGTGAGCAGAAGATAGCACAGCAACAAAGTAGAGAAGGAGCAACTCCAGGCAAATTAGCAGTTTGAGTCTGTCTTTTATATTCTATGTAGGCAACTAAACTTTGGGAGGTGCTGAACCAATCAATGGACTGAGGTAGTAATCACACAGCCTTGATCCCAGCACCTACATATTCTGAAAGCTTTGCCTATCAATGTGTGAGGCTTTAGGCAGACATGACAGAATACTTATTATTTAAACAATTAACAACCCTTATTACTATCCTTGGAAGATGTGTGTTGGCTATATTGAAAAGATTTTGAGGCATTTCCACCATTGTGATATAGTAAAAGCAGCATTGATGAAGAGAGCTTCCTGCTACATATCAAATTTAATCAGAGCAAGGCTGTGTTAACCATTTGTAGTGATACAAAACACCAGACTGTGCCCCTAGCAAGATAACAGTCAAATGAAGTACGGAAAGTGGGAAACTCTGAGTAGGATGTAATGTAGCCTACCTTATGTCTGAAGTTGCTGTGGTTCATGGTGTGATAGTGTCATGTGGCATTCCTGTGGGAACATGGACCAGAATCTGTGCTACCACTTAGGAAAAAGGTACCCAAAGCACCACTAGGCTTCCCAGACCAAATCCAGGGACATAACCTTTTTGAGAAACACAGAAAACTGTGTGTGAAAAACAAGGCAAGGGATAGGTGCAGTTGGGTACTTTGACAGAAGCCTTTGTTTAGCCAGGGCAACTCCTCAGTTTCCCCACCATGACACAGCCCAGAAACTGTGAAAATAATAGCCTAGTCCATGAACATGGAGCCCAGCACAGGCCTAGAGCACTAAAATATTTTATGAGAAGAAAACTGGAATGACTACAGTTTGCCACTTTCCCTTCTCCATTACCATAAACTCTTCCACAGTTTCTGCCTCTCTGGTGACTCAGTGTCTGTGTGAGTAGGTAGAAAAAGAAAATCCAAAGCCCCAGGTCATGTAAGACTTCCTGAAGAAAACTAGAGTTTCAGGGATGATGGAAGAAACACAAGCCAAATTTTATAGAGGACAGAGAACTCCAGACTGATACTCACTGGAGGGAACAGAGATAATGCCTGACCCAGGAACCTGTTGAAATGAGAGTCACTAAAACTTGGAGGGTGAAATGCAGCTCATAGGTAATGGGGCAGAGCAGCGACTTCCACTGAAACTGGCTGATGGCCAGTGAGTGCAATAGATTTGGTAATTTGTCTGCATTGTCAGAGTCTCCTGCTCCCAAGTGTGGGTGTGGGGCCTATGTGACTATGCAGCTGTGTATGAGCATGAATCAATTTCTAAAGTTTCTATGGTAGATCTGTGAAGTTGGTGATGTGTGCTTAATTGGCTCTAAGACTCATAGAGCCTCTAAAGTCTCCCACTAATATTTCCACCTCTTATGAATTTATTTTTTTCTTATTATTCTCATGTTTATTGATTTCCTATCTGCTACCTCATATAACTTCTCAACTCTTCTGTCCCTGATCCTTTCTGTCCAGCCCCCCAATTTTTTTCCTGATTCTTTTCTCTCTTTAGTTTTTATTTTTCATAAGATCATTGTGTTTTACTCTACTTTCTCCCATTTTTTTTCTATTTTACTTTCTAATATTCTGTTAATACTAAAGGTTAACCTCTTGGGATTTTGAAAGGATTTGTAAACATTTTTAAAGAAATATGAAACATACAATTGGTTCTTTCCATGTTGTTATTATTAGAAATTGTTCATTCATAACAATGATTAAATCTGAATGATGTTCTCTGAAGCCTATGACTATACAATGTCATATCCAAAGCCAAAGATATACCACAGAAAGTCACATAGTAAAGACAGCTCTATCATATTAGCAGAGCTTTTCATGGCAACTGATGCATAATGTCCAACAACAGCAAAAGAACCATGAGAAAACAAGGCAACATGATAACTCCAAAACTCACAATGCCCCCCAAAACTGAGCTGAAAAACAAAGGGAGGAATCTCTACACAAATAAATCACAAAATACATAGCTAATGTACTGAAGGAATCAAAATCTAGACCAACAAACAGATGCAGGAAGTAATTAAAATATTCAATAAGGTCAATAAAAATGTAAATAAATACAATAATGATTAAATTAATATGTTGATCTCTGCATTAAAGAAGATACAAATTAGCAGCTGATGATTTAAGGAATATAACACAGGATATGAGGGACCACTTCCATAAATGAAAATTAGGAAAATAAATTAATCAGAAAACCTAGATATGAAAATTTCAACTTGAAGTATGATCAGCAAGTATCACTTGTTTATAAAAAGATTGTCAGAACTTGAAGAAAACATTCATGTAATAGGTTATGAACTCCCAAAAGCTGAATGTAATAGCTCATGGATTAAAGAAAAATAGGAGTACAAGATTAAGAAAATTTAGAAGATAACACCAAAGGATAAAAAAAAATCACCAAAATTACTGAAAATTTATCAAATCTAAGGAACAAAAATAATATCCAGGTAAGTGAAAATTTACTGAATATCACTGAAAATTTATCAAATCTAGGGTATAAAATTAATATTGAAGTAAATGAGGCATTTAAAATCCCAAATAGACAGACACAAACATAAAAGAACCCTCTCCAAAACACACCATAGTAAAACTACCAGAAATTCAGCATAAAGAGAATACTTAAAGCTGTTAAAGAAAAACATCAGTTAAAAGTTAGGGGCATCAGAATAACAGAAGATATAACAACACAAACCTTAAAGGTCAAGAGAGCTTAGTGAAGTTTTTTAAATCCTAAAATAAAACAGTTGCCTATCCAGCTTATTATATCCTGTAAAATTATTTCTTAAAAATTGACAGAAATAAAATATTTCTATGACACAGAGAAATTCATGACTGCAAAATCTGCATTGTAGAAAGTGCACAAAGAAATCAAAGGCAGAGAGAGCAAATCTAACAAAGAAACTCAAGGAAAGAATACATTTACCTGAGATAGTGGTTAATCAAAAGGAAAAATTAAAGAAATCAGCACTAGAAAATAATATGGAAAGATCCAGTAAAAATCTTTCAGTAATAATACTCTATGTAAATTATTTTAAATCCCAATCAAGAGACTCAGATTGGCAGATTTGATTAAAAAAAAAACTGTACCACATGTTGCCTGCCTGACAAATAAACACATCAACTAAGAGTGAAACGATGATATGGTAGTTAGGATGGAGTTTTTATCTTCCAGTAGGAAAGCTCACAGAAAATGCCAGCTTGCAGAGGTTTCTGTTGGCAACAAGGACCCTATTGGCAATTAAAATAGAGGCCAAGGCTGTTACACTCTGGTAGAAAATTTATCTACATTGTTCTTATATCCTGAAACTTTGGGATATTTAGATTAAGGGCAGTGGATTAATTAATTTGGCAGAAGAAATTTCAAGAAAGTCTTTGTGACCTGGACATTGCTGGATTCATTTACATAGATTTGTAGTGCGAATCAGGGGCCAAAGCAGAGCAGAAAATTTAAAAATCATAAATTTTGGCCTAGACAGAACAATGTATAAAGTTGAAGCTAATGGAGGTGTGGCTGTGAAAGAGATTAGAGCCACTAAAAATAAACAGTGCTTTATCCAGGGGTAAGAGGAAAGATCTATTGAGGGCCTTTCAGGAATCAAGAAGACCTCACTTATTTTGGGCTCTACAGCAGAAAAATATTGTTCTTTCTTTTCCAAAGATAGGAAGACAGAACCAGGAATCTCCACCACAACCCTGGAAAATTCCTTTATCACAATTCATTTTGTCTTGTTCAGCAATATGCATACTCAGAGGACACTGAAACCATGATCCAAGGAAGCCTCACTACTGCTTTTTCTAACAAAAGACTTATGCATAGGCCTCGCGATGCTGGTTTTACTGGCATGCATGATGTATGGGTTGTAGAGTCAGAGAAGCTTACACATAGATACTAAAGGAAGGCTTCAAAGATAAGACAAGGAGCTCCAGAGAGGACAGAGAATGAAGTAGTGATAATGAAGCCAAAAATTCAGTGAGGAAGTAAGAAGTTAGAGCTTCCAGGTATGTGGAATCTCTTCCAAGGAAATCTGAAGTTCATGAATGGAACCAATCCAAGAAAGCAATCATTTGGCCTGCAGCTAGCAAGTTCATATAGACGGAATGGTCCAAGCACTCTTTGGAAATCACATTTTCCACCCTGTGCCACTCATACCAGATATGAAACTTAAGGATTTATTGTTTGTCCTGCTGTATTGTTCAAGTGAAAGTGCAGTTTGTTGCATAGCTGGAGTCAAGAATCAGGAAGAGGTGCATATATGTAATTTGGAATATATATGATTTTAAGATCATTCAATTGCACAAAACCACACAATAATGAGTATAAAGAATAGGCGATATCAAAGAGACAACTTCTTTTACATTGCCACAGTTAGACACCAAGGTAGAAGAAGGATTAGTGAATGAGAAAGAAGGAAAGAGCATGGCCAGTAATCTGGGCAGAACAGTATAACATGTTGTATCCTGAAAGCAAACAAAGGAAATGAATGCTTTACAAAAAAATGCTGTCAAATCTGTGTAGAACTGCAAATATGTGTGGTAAGATAAGAATATGATAGTTAAGCAGTGAACTTAACAAGTTGAAGATAACATTAGTAAAAATCAGGAGGGATTTTTTTATAGAGTGGTAAATGTGAAATATTAATTGAAATGGGTTGAAGAGAAAACCAAATAAAAACGAAACTCTTCTGTACCCAATTCCTTGTAAATTCAAACCTATGGTGACAGTGTCTTCTATGGTGAAAATGTCACCAATCACAGTGTAAACTGAAGGCTCAAGCTCCTTTATACAGCCTTCAAAGTCTCTCTCCTTTATAATTTTAGGCTACACCTTCTTCCAGGCAGATCTCAGTGTCCTTAGAGAGACGCTGAAACAGGATTTAACAATTAAGCCCACATAGGAAAGGCTATTGTAATGTTCCTTCCCTAACTCTTTAAAAGTTAAATCTGTATCTAGGTCCACCTGGAAGCACTTCAGGAGCAGCTCCTTGGTGTACAGCTTTTTAAAGTTAGCTATAATCTGCTGATCCATAGGCTATAGTAGAGGAGTTGTATTAGGTGGGAAGAACTCAACTGAGAGCCATGGAAATCTTCAATCCTATCTCATGGATTAGCAGGAGCACTGTTCATATTGAGGAGAGCCTTCTGTGGTAAACCTTTGTCCTCTATATATTTCTCTCTCTTTTTTTGGTGCCAGGGATTGAACTCAGGACCTTGCACTTGTAAGGTAGGCTGCACCACCACTGAGCTAAAGCCTCGGCCCTCTTCTAGATATTTCTTAACAGCAGGACAAAAATGCTCCCTGATTCAATCAAGAAAAGGTACTCTTCTTACCCAGGCTTTTATGTTGGATCTCCACATGATCCCTAGCCTTTTCTTCATGAATTTATGTTTTCTGAACAATAGAGGTTTCAGAGTGATAAACCAAGTGAAACTTTATCTTGAGGTCACCAGTCCCACTTGGGACAGAGCAAAAATTATCCATCATTCATAGGCTTGTGGCCTGGAATTTTTTCTTCTCCAGATAATGTGTGTGTTTTGGAGCATTTTCTTACAGAAAAGGCCAGTTTCATCACAGTTGAAAATTGAGGAGAGCAAAACCATTTCTCTGAGTCATTATTTTGAAGTGTTGTACTAATTTTCAGCAGCTCCTTTTTCATCACTGGCTGCTTCACCTTGCATAGTTATACTATGAACCACAATTCTTGCTTTGAAATCCTTACTGGCATGAAATGTTTCATCATTACCACTCATTGATGGATTATCCTTTATGATATCTGCATTCCTTTTTTTTTTTTTTTTTTTTGA
>NW_022900947.1:44835906-44855309 GCF_012274545.1 Fukomys damarensis | reverse complement strand
TTTTTTTGAGACGGAGTCTCACTATGTAGTTGAGACTGACCTGGAGCTCACTATGTAGCCCAGGCTGGTCTCAAATTTAAAGCAATCCTCCTGCCTCAGCCCCTCCAGTGTTGGGATTACAGGTGTGTACCATCACACCTGGCAAGATCTACATTTATGGCATCAGCTTTTTGCAAATTATAGAGTGAGATAGGCTATACTCTGCCATCTATATTTCATTCATCTGCATTAATAATAGGCTTTCTAGCTCCTCTAACACTAGGAATCCTGATTTAATAATTTGAGTGCCACCTTTAACAACACTACCTTCCTTATATAAATCTCTTCTCTGTAAGATTATTGAGATGGCGGATTTTATTTCATTTCTATTAGAAGTACTGGGGATCAAAATTAGGATCTGAGCACCTCAAACTTGTATTTGCATGGCAGATAAGGCAACACTGAGCTAACTCCCTGGCCACAGTTTTTTTTTTTTTTTTCCAATTCTGTAATTTTATTGAGATTGGCCATACAAGTGCCATACTCATATTTCTCCACAATTTTTTAAATTTTTTCAATTGTGATTGTTTTCTTTACCTCACCTTCCTTTCTTAGCTTCTTTTCTACCTTTCTTGGTGCCATTTTGATAGCAGTAATCATAATGATTATATAAAGCACTGACTGAAATCATGTCCACAAACAAATGCATCTGGGGCTTAAACTGATTATTATGTATTCTTACATATATTTTTCTATATCATAAGTCTTTGTGTACAACCACACAAATGGCAAGCTTTCAGGTATAACTCAACACTGGTCATGAATTAAAACAAATTTCAGTTGTAATCCAAGTTGTTTATATGTACTATCAGTTGTAACTTGAAGGTATTAGGTACATGCTTTCACAAATGTTGCAATGAAGGTATGCATTTTCAGAAATTAGATGAATAGATGCATATTCATACTTAAATTACTCTGTTGCTTGTATAACTATTTCTACATAATATGAAGTTTATAATTCTATTTATAAAAAAGTTATTTTTCTCAGAATTAAAATGAAAAGTCAAAAAATGGTTAGAAAAGATATAATATCACATAATTTAATGTATAATGAGAATTTAGTGAATGACTCATCTTCATAAGCAAGGCAAAAATGCACTTTATCTTTGAATCTTATCAGTGTCATTCAATGAAATGAACAAAATTAACAGCAGGTTGCTAACTCTTGAATTTTAAGAACCTTTTTGCTGAAGGGCAGTAATTCAGTAATATATCTACTTTAGGGAAAGAAAGAAAAATCTTTAGTCACAGTTGCAAGGAACTTGTTTCTAAAGAGAAATTTTTATCCATATGAATATTTGCCTAAATCTGAAGTTAGGTTGATAAAGAGGGAGCTCCAATATGCTTTGAGCTAACTCTACTGTTAGTCTCTGATTGACTGGGGATGTGGTTAAATGACAGAGCACTTGCCAACCTAATATTTGCTAGACTCAGAGTTTGATCCCCAGCACTATAAATCAAAAAATAAAATTAAATAAAATATTGTCACAAATTTACATAATAAATAAAAATGTGAATGCAACATATATAAATAGCAAAGTTGATTTTTAACATTTCATTAAAATATTTATGATCCATAAAATTGATTAATTTGATGAAATATTCAAATATCTCTAATCATTTGAACATCAGTACCAACTAAACTTACACTTTACTTCTCCCATATTAAACCACAATTTTAGGGTTTGGATGAGCTCTATATTAAAACACATTTAGTTCCAGGCCCAGCATAGAAAATAGAAAAATTTTCCTGGCTTTTATGCTTCCATTGTGAATAGGTCTGCAATGCGTTTCCATATTTTACTGCACACTGAGTACCATACTCATTTTTTTTTTTTTGGACTGGGGATTAAACACAGATCCTTGCACTTGCAAGGCAGGCGATATCACCACTGAGCTAAATCCTGAATCCTCTACACTCATATTTTTAAAAAGTGGACATTCCTCACTTAAAGATAAATGGGGTTTGCAATATTATTAAAAACATTAATTATTTCAGACATCTATGTTGGCCTCATCTACTATTGGTAAATGTTAGATCAACATGGAAAAGAGATTGTTCTACCTGTGCTCTTTTGGGAAAATAATGTAATTTAATTTCAAAGGTAGTAGGCAGCATTTGTGCAAATGACATCTTTGGATATGGTTGATCCTAGGTGCTTTTTAATTTATGATAATTCCAGTGATGGTTAGCTATTATTGTATGTGTAATTTCACATTGATTATATCACAGAAACAGACAAAAAAGAAAGGCTTCAATTTTTCAAAATTCTACTATTTTGTATTTTCTTAATCCCCCCTTGATGTCTTTAGAAATATGAAGATCTATATGTCTCTAGTTTTGCTTTGACAGCATACCAAGATCATGTGGTGATATTTTATTAGACCAATCTCTGAGTAAGTTTTCAAATAAAATAAGAAAAATGGGTGTTTTAAAAATGAATTGTATTCGAGAGATTTAATTTATTGTTTTTGTATCGAGATTATAGAGATTCACTCCCTGTACATTGAAAGAAAGAAGAGAACATATGTTATTTCTAAAGATAAACACACCCATATTTACAATATTTTATGAGTCATAGTAATACATTTATTTTTAGTTTATTCTGTAGTTAATATATTAGATGAAATGAATAATAATAAAGGGAAAAGTTTTTGTAAGATTTATATGCAAATAATCTAATTTCACCACATTTTCAATTACCTAAAATTGTTTACCCAAGAGACAAACATGCCATCATTCAGAGTCTGTTGAATACAATTTCAGTCTTATTTTCAATTTAATACTACAATTTTAATCATATTCAGTTTCTTGACATTTGCAAACAATTACTATGTGTTTATTCCTATCATTAAAGATATTTTCTGAAGACACTTTGATCTAGTTCACTTTTTAAAGCACTACACTTTTATTTATTTTCATTAGGATTATTGGTATTTTAAGGTACACAATACAGTTATATTCACCATTGGGATCTTGTACCTTTACATGATGTATCTTGGTTCTTATTTCTTCCTCATTACCCTTCCCTCCCTACATCCCCTCCACCCTTTTCTATTTACAAATATTTTGCTTCCACTTTTTCTATTTCTTTTATTTTTTCCTTTCCATTCTTTCCTTTCCCCTATCTTTGCCACTTCCCCTACTAATTTAGAAATTTTCTTGCTATTTTGCATTATCAATTATACAATTTTAAATTTATTTACAAATTTCCCACCAAAAGAAACTATTCAGTATTTATATATGTGTGCCCTATTTATTTCACTTAAGTATAGCCACAATGTGCACCCATTTAGCTAAATATCTCTATAGTTTCTCATTCTTTATGGCTTAATAGTACTCCATTTTGTAGGAAAAAAAAAGACACATTTTCTTTACCAATCTGCAATTGATGGGCAATTGAGCTGCTTCCAAGTTTCATCTATTACAAACTTTGCCAGTATAAACATGGGTGCACATATGTCACTGTGGTATGATTCTTTTAATTCTTTTGAAAAGATACACAAAAGAGTGATAGCTGGGTCAAATGGGGCCTCTAATCCTAGATATTTGCAATATCTCCATATTGATAACCACAGTAGTTGCACCAGTCTGCACTCCCACCAACAAAGGAGAAGGGTTCCTTTCTCCCCACAACTCCACCAGCATTTGTTATAGGTTAGTTTCTTGATAGCAGCCATTCTTTCTGGGTTGAGGTGGAATCTCAGTGTTGTTTTACATCTCTTGAACAACCAGTGATGTGGAACATTTTTTCATACATTTATTTGATGCTTTTACTTGTTTGTCTGAGAAATGCCTGTTCATTTCAGATGCCCATTTTTGCATTGGATTTTTATATTTGGAGGTCTGCTTTTTTGAGTTCTTAATATATTTTAGATAGTAGACCTTTGCCTGAGGAACACTGGTAAAATTTTTTCCCACATTTTAGATTTTCTCTTAGCTCTTTTGGTGGTTTGTCCTGAACTGCAAAAGCTTTTTAATAAGATGACATCCTAGTTGTTGTTTTTTTTTGTGCTAGTTCCCGTGCTACTGGGGATTTTTTCACAAAATCTTTTCCTAAGCCTATGTCTTTAAGAGTTCTACCTAACTTACCTTCCAGCAAGTTTAGTGTTTATGTTTTAATGTTTAGATGTTTACCCCATTTGGATTTTGGTTTAGTGCATTGTGAAAGATAAGGGTCTAGTTTTAATCTTTGCCAAGTTGAAATACAGTTTTTTCCAACACCATTTATTAAAGAGGCTGGCTTTCCTTCAGTGAGGATAGTTGTCTCCTTTATCAAGGATGAGGTAGCTGAGTATGTCAGGGGTTATATCTATATCTTCTAACCTATTCCACTGATCTTCAGTTCTGTCTCTTTGACAGTGCCATGCTGTTTTTATCAAAGTGGCTTTTTAGTATAGTTTCAAGTTGGTGATTGTGATACCCCCTGTCATGTCTCTATTGCCTAGAATGGCTTTTGCTATTCTATGTCTCTTCTGGTTCCAAATGAATTTTTGATTTGTTTTCTTCCGTTTTGTAAAATATAATATAAATATAATATGATATTACAATTGGGATTGCATTGACTTTGTGTAGCAGTTTTTAGAAGTATGTCTATTTTCACTCTGTTGGTCTTCTTACCCAGAAGTAGGGGATGTCTTTCAGTTTTCTTATATCCTCTTCAAGCTCTTTATTCCGAGCATTGTTAATTTCAGCATAGAAGTCTTTTGCATCTTTTATTAGATTCATTCCTAGATATTTCATTTTGGATGCTATTGCAAAGGGAATTGTTTCCCTATAAAATTTCTCTCTCAGAGAGTCAGGTATCTGTGTACAAGAAGGCTATTGTTTTTTGAGTGTTGACCTTGTATCCAGCTAATCTAGTGAATTTGTCTATTAAATCTAGAAGTCATTTGGCAGTTTTTTGTGGTCTTCTATGTAAATTATCATATTGTCAGCAAATAATGACAGTTTCACTTCCCGTTCTCCCATTAAATTCTTGCCTTGCTTGATGGATTTTCTCTGTTGTGCCTTGTGGACATGTGCCCTTCATTGTATTTTTCTAGGATACTGTTTAGAATTTTTTGGAGTGCTATTTTGGCATTCATGAAGTTTTCTGTTATTCTTTCGTCACTGAAGTATCTTATTTCCCCATCACTTTTGAAAGATAGTTTTGTAGGATACAACAGTCTATGTTGGAGGTTATTTTCTTTTAGGGCTTGAAGTACCTTGCTCCAGGATCTCTTTGGATTAGAGAGTCTATGTTGAAAAATCTGCTGTAATTCTGATGGGCTTTCCTTTGCATGTGATTTGTTGCTCTAATTTTTTGTATAGTTTTGTTCTTCTGTTGGGTTTCTGGGATTTTGATTATCATATGTTTAGGTATAAATTTTTTAATCATGTCTAGTTGGAGTATATTTTTTAATCATGTCTAGTTGGAGTATGTGCCTCACTTATCCGTATGTCAATTTTTTTCACTCTGTTAAAGAAATTTTCTGTCACTAATTCTGTGAACAGTTTTTTTATGTCATTTTTACTTTCTCCTGCTTTTTCCTGGACTCTTATCAATCTTATATATTCTTCTTTGTGTCATCTAGGAGATTTTGGATTGAATTCTAATGGTCCCTTACAATTTTTGAGAGATCTCTTTTCAGGGCCACTGACTGCCATCCTATCTTCTATATCTGATATTCTGTAGTCAGATTGGCTCAGTCTGTTGTGTATATTTTTAATATATTTTTTAAAATTTCTTGGATGTCTATTTGAATCTGTTTCATTGATTCCATTTCTTTCCCATGTTGGGATTCATGGTTTCCATTTTTTTTCGTATGCTAGACATTCGTTGCTTCTATCATGGTCCTGAATAAATCTACTTTTTATCTGTTTCTTTTATGAAGTCTCTAATAGTGTCTCATTCTGCTCACTATCTCTGTACTTATCTCAGAAATTATTTCTGTTTTGAATTTTTCCATACCCTCATTCATCTTCTTTGTTACTACCTGTGCTATTAGTTCAGGGTGTCCAGGTGGTTATCAGCTTCTTCCACCTCATTTCCATCAGAAATTGCCTTTGATGAGCTTGAAATATGTTTTTGTGTCTTTCTTAAATGTCTTCTCATTTCTATTTTTCTTGTTGGTACTGTCCTTTGTTTAATTTCTGGGTTAATACTTCAATCTTCCTGATATAGCTTGTCTTTAGGTTTTTAGTCACTAATGACTCTGATGCAATCTCATTTTCATTATACCAGAAATTACAGATGATTAGATCAACCACAACACCTTAGCCTAAATGATACAATCAGCAAAACAATAACATCAAGTACACTGTAGCAAATAACAATTTATGGTAGTCATTAATCTATCACCTTTAACTCTGTGAATTAAATCAAAATTGAGGACCAGCCCAAAATATGTTGATAGTGAATAAACTCTTCAATATAGAAACTTTACTCTTTAGGATGGGGACTTACAAGGGGTTAAAGAGAGAGGGATAGATAGGTAGAAGGATAGGGGAAGTTTAGAAGTAAGGCCAAAGGACCTAGGAAGATCATATAAACTCTAGGAAACTGTTGAAGACAAGAGGAGAAGACAGAATGAAAGAATAAAGACAAAAACAGAACAACCTAACAGCAATACGGAAGCTAGACACTGTATTCACTTTCCTTAGAAACTAATGAGAATCTAGAGAAGGAAAGAGATAGAAAAAAAGAAAAAGAAAGAAGAAATGTGAATTAGGCAGGAACTGGAATGAAATGGGAGATGAAGAACAATGTGGGAGAGAAAAACAGTGAGTGAGAAAAAGAGGTTAAAAAAAGAAAAAAAAACATTTTGAAAATAGTAGAAAAAATAAAAAATTGAAAATAAAAGGAAAAGAATAAAATAATTTTTAAAATAAAAACTAAAAATGAAGGGCCTCCTTCAGAGTATGTCTCTGCTGTCACCACAGACAACATGGGCAGCAGTGTGAAGATCTGTCAATTAGTCTCAGCAAGCCAGCCACAGATCCCTGAGATTCAGGCTGATTTTTGTCTGCAAGTCCCAAGTTGAGCTCCCTGACATTCTGCAGGGTTGAACTCTGAAAGATTCTACTGCAGATTCCAGCTGCCCTTCCACTGAAGATAGTCTGGGTTCTGATGGGAGGTGGTGATCTCTCCAACTTACCAACTATGGTGGTCTGGTGTGCCTTTATTGCAGAGATTCTCTTTACTTCTCCAGTAAAGCCTGAGAGAGGCCCTCTTTCTGTTGTTCACTTCTGCTCTTCCTTTTGGATCTCAGAACAATGGCCCTTATGACTCCCTGTGCCTCTGTGGTATAGGTTGGAGGCCCAGGGATGGCGAGAGGGTGGGATAGCTTCTCAGCTATGCCTGGCTTCACTCCTCCTGGTTGCACTCACACTGCGGAGAGGCTCGGGGTCAGGGGGCAGTCAGCACTACACTTTTATATCTTAAACAATTTACAAAATTCTCACTTGTTAAAAAAATCCATGATCATCCTTCTTAGTCTTCACCTTTTCTTTAAAATTTTATTTCAAGGAATGGAACCATTCTAACATTATTTTATGATCATAAAGTCATATTAAACCCTGCAGGAAAATATTGATGCAGTGCCTTTCTCTAGTTGTTCTTTCATTGCCATGCTTCCCAGTCATTACCCTTACTTTCCTTTGCTATTATGATGCTTGGTTGTTTTTTTTTTTTATGTCAACTTTCCTGGACTTTTAGATTTCCCAGATAATTGGCATAATAGTATTTGGGGGCTTGTTTGTGTATGTTTGAATTAAATTAACATTCGAATTTCTTGTGTGAGGAGAGTCTTGAGACTGCTGATCTTCAGTCTGGAATCCCTGGAAGGTTTTTCTGCCAACTTTGGTCTTGGAATTTCTCAGCTTCCACGGCCATGTATGCCAGGTCCTTGTAATAAATCTCTTTTTATAAATAAATCCTATAAATTCCTTTTTCTCTGCAGAACATGGACTAATAGCAAACATTTTATAACATCTTTTACTTTGGATCTATAACATCTTTTACTTTTACTTTTGCCTATCTCTTCTCCAAGTCTGTCTCTGACATTAAGCTTGATTTTTATTTTTTCATTCATGTATTTGAGCACTGTGCTCTAATTTGGATATTCAGTTTTCTTTACTATAACATATTGATATCATAAAGGCATATTATTTATGTTTTGTATGTATATTACAGTATGCCAAAAAATAATACAGCCTTCATTTAAATTATTCCGTTCCTTAATTCCTTAATTTATTCATTAAATAAAAATGAATATTTTTATGTTTAGCATGTACTATCAACTGTGCTAGAACATAGGTTATAGTAATTTGTGAAGAAATATTCCTTTCCTCAGTGAATTTCCAGTACATTAGTTAATAAATAATGAACATGCTACAGCTTCAAACCATAATAAAAGGTGATTGAAACCAATAAATGCTTATAGTTTTAGATAAAGTGGCTAATAGAAGGCTGCATGGAGGTAATATAAGATGGAACTTTCAGTTTTGAATTGGATAATTAGGAAAAATCTTATTCAGAAAATAATATTTGAATATGTTCTTGAAGGAGGTAAGGGAAGTAGCCATGCATGTGTTTGGTAACATAAGCTAGGAATAGAGGAAGAGAGGGAATAATGAATGTTAAGCCACTGCAAAAACATTGATGCCATGGGTGCAATTCTGGGCTCTCCTAAAATATGTCCAAACCCTAACCTCCAGAATAATTGAATGTAAAATGATTAGCAAGTAAGTTCTCAACAAGTATAATAAAATTTAAAATCTCAAAATGAGATGATCTCATGTGAACAGTGGGTCCTAAATCCAAGGATCTGTGTAATAATAAAGGAAAGCTAGAAAAATGAAACCCCAAGGTCCTCAGGGCAGAAGGACAGAGAGGCCTGAAGCAGAGACAGGAGTCATGAAGTACTAAACCAAAGTTTGTCTGGAGTTAACAGGAGCTCAACAATGCAAGAAAGAACTTTCTTTTAGAGCTTTCAAATCATTGATGGTCTTCTTACAACTTAGTAGTAGACTTCTGTTCTCTTTACTCATGCAAGAATTTCTGTTGTTTTAAGACAATTAGTTTGTGGTAGTTTGTTATAGCAGCCCTGGAAATCTAATACAAGAAACATACTGGGGCTCTTACTGTTGTTCTTCACTAGTACTTTATTACTCTTTATTAATCTTTTCAAATATTGATGACTTTTTCTCTGAAAACCCAAAAGTTTTCACACTGCATTAAATATTGTTCTGTACATAAGCATTTGATTCAATAAAATGTTAAGTCTGATAACACAGGCAAAGTTTTTAAAATGTTTTATTTTATTTTATTTTTATTGAATTTATTGGTACATTTTAGATATACAGTACAGTTACATTCATTATTGGGATCTTGTATCTTTACATGACCGGTCTTGGTTCTCATTTTTCCCCTTGTCCCTGCTCTCTCTTCACCCTGAAATGTTTTTATTTTAATTAAATATGATTTCATATAAAACTATGAATTATGGACAACATACTTAAAATTATTTTCAAATTTCCAGTAACCCTGAAGAGGTTGTCATTTGGTATACTATCTTCCCAATACTTATACCAATATTCTTGATAATATTATAGTTAACATAAACTTTTAGTATCTTCCTTTTATTTTTAAGCATGAACATTGTACCACATAATTAAGTATTCTACAGAACATGATTTTTATGGCAGCATAGTGCTTTATTCTTTGAATGTACTATGATTTATCAGCCAATCCTATAGTACTGAAATTTGGTTTTTTTCTAGTAGTTTCCTATTAAAAATAGCACCATAAGGATGCTCCAAAAATAGCATTAGTGTCAACTCAAATCCCAGTTCCATTTTGTAGTCTTTCATTTTTTAATAATTGCTTATCCAATTTTATATGAGTAAACTTGTAATATAATACAATCAATATAACATATTGAGGCTTAAAGGCAATTCATGCAAAGTATTTGAGCTCAATGTCCACAATGACCTAAAAATTACTCATTTACAATAGTAGTTAGGAGGTGATTAGTAGAGTGGATGAATAGACTGCAAAAAAAGATTTAGTAAAAATATTCTATCTAATCCTACTAAGATGAATTCATGTCTTCATATATTTAACTAAATTTGTACAGTATGAAAAATCAGGATTATGCCTTGAGGCAAATTATGGACTTTGGTTAATGAGGCAATGTCAGTGTCAAGTTTATTGATTATAATAAATGTACCACTCCATAAGCAGATATTGATAATAAATGATTTGTGCATGAGTAGGGACAGAGGATTTTTCAGGGAATCTCTGTTACTTCTACTGAATTTTCACGGTGGATTGAAAACTGCTGTATAAAATATAGTTCTGGTCCTGGCTGCCTCACTCTAAGGATTCTAGACCATATCCTTCCACAGTATACTTTAGAAGAGACATTCTGGTAGAGATGTTTTGGTTAACCTTCCGGAGCTGTTGCTGTTGTATTTTTTCCCTTGAGCTTGTTTCACTTATCAGGAGAAATTATTTCAACCTTGTGAAGTAAAGAGGTTATATTTGCCTATTATCCAGAAGCACTGCAAATTCCATATCTTAATGATTATTACCTAGGGTTAAATGACATCAACTTTGTGAGGAGTAGTTGCTTATAGCCATAAATAGTCATTGTAGCCATTGCCATAAATACACGACAGAGTGTGTAAGATATATATACAGTATATGGAAAACAGATTTGGAAGTCAATTTTATCCTTACCTCAATATTAAAAATAATGCATACGTGGCATGTAGATCCATAAATTAACACCTGGGTACCAGCATTGTGCATTCTAGCCCTGCTTCTCACATGCTGGTATCCCTTTAGAGTTCTATCAGTGCCATGCTGCTGTAGTGCTATCCATTTTTAACACTCTTTTTTCAAATGATATTTTTGTTATATTGTCAACTACACATTGCATCCTAGAATTTGAATTTTGTAAAGTATGTCACACGGCTCTGTATAGCAAATATTAGATGATGTGTTCATTCTACAAATATTTATGAAATCTCGACACCTGGCAAGACTTAAATCAGACTACAGAGAACAAAGAGCAAGCAGAGCAGCCCTAGATCAGGTCTTACACACCAGTGGAGAAGCAAGCATCACGCACAAAACCCGAAATGTTATTTGTGAAAACAATACATACAATTCTATGATTTAGAATGAGAGGACGAAATTTGCATATTATTACATTATCAAAGACTGCTCTGTTCATTTACATCCACAAACAATAAGCAGTGGCATATGTGTCATAAATAATTTCAAAATATAGATTGAATAACACTAATCAAAGAAAAAGAGAATAAAATCTGATAAAGGTTTCACTATAAATAAGGATGCTATTTATGAATGAAATAAGAATGAAGATGCATTACTTCCCAAAAAGAAGGTAAACATTATGTACTACAAACGTGTACTAATACACTAAAATAATAAAAGATTAAACTGTTATTATATGCTTTCTATAGTCATATCAATGGAAAATATAGACAGGCTATTCAGTGGATTTTTACTGTGTTCAATCTTTACACTCAGTGGAGCTGGTATGGCTGAAATATTTTTTCAGTTCTAGAGTTGTGTTCAGCGCTGGTATGGTTGAAATAGTTTTTCAATTTTAAAATTGTGTTTATGTGTGAATGGCCATTTGTGTGTGTGCTACACTTTAAATTTATTATAGATCATGCCATTGATCTCTGAGAAATGGGCTATAGGAATTTCTATTTAAAAACCTAACCACATGTGTAATTGAAAATGTCGCAGAGTCTCCATGTATTCCCCATTAGATTTTCCTTTGAATTAAAATCGAACTGATAGGACTAATTCAATAACTCCCACATGAGTAACTGGACTTATTTAGGAAAGTTCTAGAGAACAGTTGATATCATTCACCAAAATTATGTTCTCAATTGTTCTTTACGCATTACTGGAAAGTTAAGAATCAAATTATATTAAGATATTTTCATACATTTAAATTAAACAAAAATAAACTGTTAACGTATTCTTAGATTATTTCTGTTTGTTTTCATTTATGATACTTTCTTAGCTCAAATATTCAGAAATAAAAAGACTTAATATATTTTCTATTTTGAATTTGGACCCCAGGTTTTATGACTACCTTTTATTGCCATCACAGCGCAGAAAAAGACTGAATTATCTGGTCAAATTGGGAAATAAGGAATGATTTCGATTAGAAAGATAATATGGGAAAGGATTCAAGAAAATTTGGTGGCTTCAAAAGTAGATAAGCCTGTAAAAAAAGAGGTTAGAAGCATCTGATCTTGGTTGTCTTGGTGAATATTGGTAGGCATCATCCACAAAAGACAGAAGAAAGGGACGGAAAGGAAGGAGAGAGGGAGAGTGGGAAACAAGGAGAAAGGGAAGGAGTGAGGAGGAAAGAGGTAGAAAAAGCATAGCACATGATGAGTACAGACTGACCAAAACTGAAAGGTCATTTTAAAGCAGCAGTAAGAGGAGTGGGATTTAGCTCAGTGGTTCTGCCTCCTACTTCCTAAGAGCGAGGTTCAGAGTTCGATCCCCAGTATGCCCCCTCCAAAAAACAAAACAGTAATATCTCTTTACTATTTTTGTTGTAGGGAGAACTCAAAAGTATTGAGTATGTCTAATATTCTGTTTGCTAACTAATTTATCCAAATAAATAAAATATATTTGCCATAATATTAAGACAGGAAATCATTTTACTACTTTGAGTCAGCTGCCTATTCCAGGTTATGCTAAGTATTTCCCACCAGAATTTGGTGAAAATGGCCCTTTCTTTCTTGTGCTTATATTTTAAAAGAATGTGTCCCCAAATGCTTGGAAAGAGATACTTTAGAGGATTTTACTCATTTTCACATCTCTAAGATCCAGAGAAATAATTTGGTTGAAAATGTAAAGCAAATGCCCTAACAAAGAAGAGATAAATGAAGACGACACTAGTCCACAGTTTGGTCTGACTTAAAGCACTTTGCAGTCATTCTTGAGAAATAAGAGAGGACTACACACAGTTCCAATAGAAGGAAAATTATGCTTCATGGTGGAAAGACCAGAGAGAATCTAGTGGAGAAAAAAAGCTAAAGAAGAACTGAGAATCACTGCACTTTGAATGAGTTCTCCACCTACATGCCAGTGCACAAGCAAAGGAAGAAACCTAAGACTTGAGCAATCTAAAAGAAAGCTAAGCTATTTTATTAGAGGAAGAATGTCTGAAAAATTAGGAACTGATTTACTGCTAAATTATAGAAATTAGTTGTAAGATTCTTCTATTTGTGATTGTAGAGACAGCAGAGGGCATCTGAATTTCCCATGGCCGTGTGAACTACCATCAGATCAGTGGACCACGAGCCCCTTGTTAGGGAGTGGATTCATCATATTCAGAACAGGTGGTAGGACCTCCCCTGATGTATCTCCACATGAAGCTGGAAGCCTTACGTAGGACTCTGTAGGTGGGTTATGGAGCCATACCTGAATGTAAGCATTTGTTTTCTTCAAAATAAAAAAAAATCCTAAGAGTTACTGTATCACCGAGTTTTCGTAGTAGATGGTATGGAAACTCATATTTCACCACAAGGACAGCATGTTGATGTGGAAACCTATGGTACGTATACCTCAGTAGCTGTTCAATATCATTAAAAACCAAAAGGTTTGCCATCATTTGAACATTTTCTAAGATGGCTGACACATGAATTCTTTTCATTTTTTTCAACTCGTACTTTTTGGTTCCTATTTAAAGTGTGTGATAATGTCTTATTATTATTTACTTCTGACATAATGTCCTTTATGTAGACTTGTGTCTTATGGAATTTCAAGATTTCTTCAGATCATATTCCGGTAAAAAGAAAAATTAGCTTTGTCCTAAAGTGATTTTGTGAAACTATTCTACTTATAAGTAAAATAAAATTATTTTTATTATTATTTTTTTTCAAATTGGTATGGAGAAAATGGCACTGGATCAATGAAAGCTTAATGTATGCCAAAGTCTCTCAGTTTTACCTAGACACCATGTGATGAAGTTTATAACAGTTTGCTGAACTTTTTCAAAATATACCAACTCTAGCCAGGACAGGCTGCTAATTTACACTGGGATATGGTTGATATTGATACTCCATTTCTTTCAAGCCTTTGTGATAGTACTGAACTTCGTAATTTCCCAAGGAGTATGATACTGCTGCAGGTGAACTGCCTTAGAGGAGTAAAGAATTCAAGAATTTTCTCCTTCTTCCTAGCTGTCATAATGGCCTACAACTCAGTTCAGAGAGCAAATCAGTATTTGGAATATATATATATATGTCATCTCAAAAAAAAAAATATATATGCCCAATATTAGAAAATAACAGTAAGGTGAATCCATAGATTCCCTGGGTGCATTGAGTTGAACTAGATTCTGTGTGATTTTTCCTATCTGATCACTACAGGCTCTCCTTTGCTGAGCCACAGGTCTTCCAAAATTAATACCAGTACAGAGTTTATAGCTAAAAGCCTTTGAAAGATTTGGTTATTTCGCCTTCATAGTGCACCATCACTCATATATAGCAAAAGGTATATTTGTGGAAGGCCTACATAAAGATCTGTTGTATATATTTGTGATAATGCTGTGTGGATTCTTTCCTCAAAGGAACTGCCTTTTCTTTAATAGAATCTCTGATTTTATGGCTTAGTTTTGGCTTTGCCTGGAAAATGTATAATTTTACGATTCTACTGTAACAGTTTAAGTCAATTATTTTAGCTGCAAGAATTTCAAGTTTTTCTGTGATATAAATGAAACTGTACTTTAGTATGCTTCTCAATTGTTTTGTTCATAGGTTAATCAATGAGCCATCACCAAAAATTTCTGCTAGTCAAGGCATTTGAATTATCCTTATGTCCATTTACATGAAAATTGATGTTTCTACCTTGTCTTTGCTCTTCAAAAATGTCATTTTGACCTGTGTTCCTCGGAGTTTTTAACATCTCTGCTGAAATCAGGGAGGCTACTGCAAAGAAGACATTCCATAGAATTACACAGGACCCACAAAGAAACAATCACAGGCAATTTTCAAGAATGTAGGTCTTCTTACAAGGATTCTTAATATTTTGAAAAGAAGATATGTTCTGATCATTTTTATGGAACCCAAGTACTAAACGTTATAATTCTAGGAAATATAATTCCTTTACACAGGCGAGCTACAGCGATGCAGTATTTGCTCATAATGTAATCACATTACTTCTTATTAATCCCTTAACCCCTTTCATCTTCGATACTGTTATCTGTAATTATATCAGACTAGTTCTGCAAAACGGTTTCCTTCCATTGGCACTGAACTAAAATGGAAAGCTACCACTGAGCTTCTCAATGCTGTTTTCTGCTCCTACATTGTATTTCCACTAGGATAATAAAACATTAATTTTTAAGCTTCTGTTTGAAAATTTCCTCCTCTACCATATACTCTGAAAATTCTGATGAATTTTAGTAATTGTGACCCAACTACTTTCCCCAAGCATTTAAGATCTGTACTGTCTTAGTTACCTCCTTCTTGCTAAGTTGCAATATCTGATACCCACAATATAAAAGAAGCAAAGTTTACTTTGGCTCACAGTTTGTAGAGGTTCTGCTCCACAGCTCTCTGTCTCCAAGGCAGGGCAGCATAGCAGAGAAGAAACAGCCCTTGCCATGTCGATAAGAAGCAAAGAGAGATCAAGGAAGGAAGGAAGGGAGACTGACCTTTCCAGGCTATGTTCGTAGAAGCCCACTGCCTCCAATCAGGCTTCCCTGCCTAGCATCACACATAGCTATAAATTCATCAGTGGGCTATTCCAAGGATGAGTATCATGCACTCAGGATCCAATCAACTCCCTAAATTCCACCTTTGAGTTCATGAGGCGTTGGAAGTGACAACCATATCTAAACCATAATATTCTACCCCTAGCTCCCAAAACATTCATGGATATTCCTTTATGCAATAAACTTATTTTAACCCCTCTCTAAATAGGGCCACAGTCTTAACACTTTCAGCTTTGTTGAAAAGTCTAACTCTCTAAACCCTGGTTTGTCTTTCTGTTTTATAATATTTCTATATATCTTGGTTCTTGCACTTAAATCAGTCACTTACTAATGAGTAAATTATCAAAAAAATTATCTTTGATGTCATATTTCCTCTTATATTCAGGTATATATTAGTTTAATTTTAAGTGTATGTTCCTGTAGAATACTGGACTATTACATAAAAAAAGAATAAACATTTATCTCACTTATATCCAGAGGAATAAATATCAATATAATATCTTTCAGATAAGCATTTTAGGCTGGGTGTGGTGGCACACGCCTGTAATACCAGCACTCGGGAGACTGAGGCAGGAGAATTGCTGTGAGTTCAAGACCAGAATGGGCTACATAGTGAGTTCCAGGTGAGTCTCAACTACATAGTGAGACCCTGTCTCAAGCAACAACAACAACAAAAACAAAACAGATAAGCATTTTATGCTTCAGAAATGGATAGAATGGATAAAGGCATTGTTACATAAGATTTTAAAATTCTATTCTTAAAAAAATTATGTCATTACAGATTATGAGGTGAGATATTAAAATATATTTAATAACATTGTATATTTGAGTATAATATTTCAAGGAAAATACAATTTTTTCAAAATTTTATTACATTTTTCTTAGCTGCATTTCTTTTAGCCCTTTAGAAAAAAATACAATGCTTTATAATATTTATTTGTTTTTATTGTTGTTTTTGTTGTTTGGGTTTTTTGGGGGGGAGGGGCCAGGGATCAATTTTGGGTCCTTGGGCTTGTGAGGCAGGCCACAGAACCACTGAGCGAAATCCCCAGTCCTGCTTTATAACATTTATGCAAAAACGGAAATTGTTCATCAAAAAAAAGACAACTGTTTGTGAAAACATTCTTATAAGGTCACTGATTTGTTGCTGTTGTTTTTGTTAATAAAGAACCCAAAAAGTTGTATTTACTTAGGAATCTTAGCCGCTTTCTTGTCGCTGAAACAATGCCCAAAACTGGGTACTTAAAGGGACTAGTAGTTTGCTTTGGCTTGTGTCTCAATTCATAGTCCCTTGATTTCAGGTCAGGACAGCATGGCAAAGGGAATAAGGGAGGAGAGCTGCTCATTGCATAACGTCCAGGAAACAGAGGAAGGATCAAAGGAAGAGCCAGGAAGGGAAATATAACCATAGGGGTCACTCAACAGTAACCCATTGATTCTGACCTAGCCCCACCTCCTAACATCAAGCTAATTATTCTGCCCTGTAATCCAATCGCCTCCAGAAGTTCTAGCTATGGTTACATAAGGCTTTAGGGGAAAATCTAGACATAGCCCATAATAGCAGGCTTGTGTTTGTTTGTTTGTTTTTTGTACTATGCAGTTTTCTTTTCTTTTATTTTTTATTTTTTTTTATTTATTTTTTTTTTTCCTGGTACAGAGGATCAAACTCAGGACCTTGTGCTTGTGAAGCAGGCTGAGACTGATGTGGACACTATGTAGCCCAGGCTGGTCTCAAACTCACAGCAATCCCCCTGCCTCAGCCTCCTAAGTGCTGGGATTACAGGCATGAGCCACCATACCCGCCGGGCTTGTGTTTTCAAAAAGATAATATGTCATAATTTATTTCTGCTCTACTTAATTTACTACCTTTAACTATGACAGGAATGCATAAAATTCATTGAAAGTTTACATTTAAAATATATGATATGAGGACATCTCTAATGAATTAATACAGGTCAAATACTATGAAAAGTTACTCTAATTTTATTTATGTTTTGTGACTTGAAAGAATCATATTTCTAAGATGAGTATAATGTATACATTTGTTATTAAATAAGACGGGAACTGGGAGAGCTCCACCCATAAAATAATTGATAAGGAAATAGAAACATTCACTCATTTCATAGGTACACATTGTATAAATTTACTGATAGATTGCACCTCAAAACCACTTACGACTATCAAATGTTAATTTTTTTAAACTAAGCCAAACGAAAATGCTATCAACATTGATTTGATCTTTGCATTTTGCATATGTGTGTGTGTGTGTGTGTGTGTATAATTATCACACTGAATCTCATAAATAGGTATATGAAATAATTTTTAAAATAGCTTCAGTCATGGAAAAGAATATCAAAATAAGAACACATTTAAGAGGTATAAAATGAAGAAATTACAATAAATTAATAAAGTTAGTGGCCAAAATAATGTGCCTATAATCAGTCGCCCATCTTAAATATATGTTATTCATTTCATCCTATTGTAGTATCAGTGGTGTATCACTGATCTCATTTTATTTTTTTTAACTTTTATGATTTAATTGGTATATCCTGACCAAGTGGGATTCATTCCAGGGATGCAGAGATGGTTCAACATACACAAATCAGTACAATGTAATACACTCTATTAATAGAGCCAAGGATAAAAATATGATCATCTCAATAGATATAGAAAAAGCATTTGACAATATCCAACATGCATTCACAGTAAAAACCTTACATCCTTCATGCTATTAGTAGGAACAAACAAGGATGTCTACTATCAACACTCCTGTTCAAAACTCCTAGTTTTGGAAAAATTAGTCACAGCAATTAGACAAGAGAAAGAAATAAAAGAAATAAAGATAGGAAAGGAAGAACTCAAATTGTCATTATTTGCAGATGACATGATGCTCTATATAAAAGACCCCAAGAACTCCACCAAGAAACTGCTAGAATTGATAACCAAATTCAGTAAAGTAGCTGGATTCAAGGTTAACACACAAAAATCAATAGCTTTTCCATATTAGAAGAACAGACTCACGGAGAGAGAAAAGGGGCGATCAATTCCTTTCACAATAGCATCCAAAACATTGAAACACCTAGGAATCCACCTAAAGAAAGAAATCAAAGATTTCTACTCAGAAAACTACACCACTCTGAGAAAGGAGATTGATAAGGATATAAGAATATGGAAAGACATCCCTTGTTCCTGGGTAGGAAGAATAAACATAGAGAAAATGTCCATATTTCCGAAACTGCTATTTAGATTCAGTGAAATCCCATTTTATTTTATGAGGAAGAACCTACAAGACAGATGGGTGGAGTGTATTTTTTTTTCATTCTTACATAGCTTATTTCGAACTCAGACCTAAACACAAGAACTACTTGACTCCTATTTACATGTCCTTTAAAAAAATATAACCTGGGTATGGGCATCACAAAAATATTGATATTAATGATGGCAAGCTGAAAATAAATCAATATTTATCTTTACTCACAATATAATAATAACAGCAATCATTGTACAAATACATCAGTTAAGGTCTGTCCGTCCAGCCAACAGAAGTGTATTCCATTTGCAAATATTCTCCAACCATGATTCATTAATACTTAGCA
>NW_022900947.1:44828385-44835750 GCF_012274545.1 Fukomys damarensis | reverse complement strand
TGGGATTCATTCCAGGGATGCAGAGATGGTTCAACATACACAAATCAGTACAATGTAATACACTCTATTAATAGAGCCAAGGATAAAAATATGATCATCTCAATAGATATAGAAAAAGCATTTGACAATATCCAACATGCATTCACAGTAAAAACCTTACATCCTTCATGCTATTAGTAGGAACAAACAAGGATGTCTACTATCAACACTCCTGTTCAAAACTCCTAGTTTTGGAAAAATTAGTCACAGCAATTAGACAAGAGAAAGAAATAAAAGAAATAAAGATAGGAAAGGAAGAACTCAAATTGTCATTATTTGCAGATGACATGATGCTCTATATAAAAGACCCCAAGAACTCCACCAAGAAACTGCTAGAATTGATAACCAAATTCAGTAAAGTAGCTGGATTCAAGGTTAACACACAAAAATCAATAGCTTTTCCATATTAGAAGAACAGACTCACGGAGAGAGAAAAGGGGCAATCAATTCCTTTCACAATAGCATCCAAAACATTGAAATACCTAGGAATCAACCTAAAGAAAGAAATCAAAGATTTCTACTCAGAAAACTACAACACTCTGAGAAAGGAGATTGATAAGGATATAAGAATATGGAAAGACATCGCTTGTTCCTGGGTAGGAAGAATAAACATAGAGAAAATGTCCATATTTCCGAAACTGCTATTTAGATTCAGTGAAATCCCATTTTATTTTATGAGGAAGAACCTACAAGACAGATGGGTGGAGTGTATTTTTTTTTCATTCTTACATAGCTTATATCGAACTCAGACCTAAACACAAGAACTACTTGACTCCTATTTACATGTCCTTTAAAAAAATATAACCTGGGTATGGGCATCACAAAAATATTGATATTAATGATGGCAAGCTGAAAATAAATCAATATTTATCTTTAATCACAATATAATAATAACAGCAATCATTGTACAAATACATCAGTTAAAGTCTGTCCGTCCAGCCAACAGAAGTGTATTCCATTTGCAAATATTCTCCAACCATGATTCATTAATACTTAGCACCCTTTCATTCAGAAAGATCTTATACAGTGTTGTTTCTAAGGCGATATACTAAGTCTTGAGTACTTCTGTGTTATATGAGTCATTCATTGACACACTTACTTTTTGCCCAATTCTACTTCATATTCCACAATCTGCACTCTTCTCGGGGGACAAAACGTTCCAAAGAATTATATGAGAAATCTTTCTAAAGTTGCTATATTTGCCTATGGCTGGGAAGTCAGAAACTAGGTTCAAATAGGAAGACAATACTAAAAAGAGGCAGCAGACTGATAAAGGGCTGAAAACAAGGCTGGAGGAAACAAAAACCATCACTGCAAAGCATTTGTCCACCTGTAAGAAGAAATTAGTAACTCTTTCACAACATGATGGATGGAGATACCTCTCATGATCAGAGAAACACAGTAAAGCAAATTCCTTCACTGTAATCAAACCTGAAGAGTAGGTGTCAAGGATGTGTAATATACAGCACATGAATTTTGGAGCACATCAACTTGCATGTCTTATGGTCTTTCAGTAATACAGATGGTTCAAATTCTACAGAGACCTTGGAGGGTACAAATTTGAGTCACTTCCAGCAAAATTATAAACTCAAGCAGACTCGTTAGAATCTGATAGCATCTAAATAAGGATCTTTGGAAAATGAGGAAAAAGAAAACAGTATATAATTCAAATTTTCTACTATTATGGGCCAAATAAACAGTTTTTTTCTTTGTACTCTCCTGACAAAATTGGAGGGTTTGGGTGGTAGAAGTAAAGAAGCAGGAGATATTGTTAAAAATAAATACAAGTGTGCAAATCCATCATCCATTTGAGGGCTGTCCAAATTTTGCTGTCTTTGCCACTCATTCCTCCAACTTTTCAAGTTAAATCTAAATGCTTCCTTTATGTAATTTACTTGTTTACTCTTTAAGAAAATTTGAAAAAAAACAATTACTATTTTCATGGTCTCTAATGGTTAGAAATTTCAGAAAGCTTTAACTGCAAATTCTTGCTAGAGTCGCCATGATGTGCCTGGTTGCAGTCAGCTGAACTTTGGAGCATAAGGTTATACTTCTCAGATGACTTGCTCACATGATTGGAAAATTGAGACTGGTTCTAAAAGAATGGTCGCAGTTCCTCTTCACATTGTCCCTAACCTCCTAAAATGGTAGCACACCATAGGGAACACCATCCTTGGTCAATAAAAAGCTCCCAGATTGCAGTAGAAATTGACATGTTACCCTCGGCTGGTTATGTGAATCTCGACATTTCTGCCTCAAAAGATATCAACTCAGTTTCTCAATAATTGCCTTAGAATAACTAGGTACTCTGAAATCTTGATGGGAAATGAACCATTTCTTGCGCTCTAATGATGATGAAAAAATGATTAAACAAGTTATAGGAATGTGAATTCATTAATGGAAATTATGAGATAGTCATTTTAAAACTTATCTTGAATCTTCAACATGAGCGGGAATTTCATATAATTTTCTTCAGTTTGCAGTAGACATAAAACCTATAAGTGAAATCCTTCAATATTAAACAGTGCCTGAATCACAGGAGTTTACTAACTTAGCAAGAAAATGTACTTTAATAATTGTGTTGTTTCACTTGCATGTAGATATAAACAATAACAAAAAATGTAAGAATCCATCTCACTGAGTCTTGACAAAATATTTACTTTAAATTATCATTTCTGAATATTCCACATCAAATCTTGTACTACATCTTAATTCATTCATTTTTCTTAAGCACTATCTACTCAACAGTATAAAATTCATGTGACATAAAGATTATTATGCTAATAACCAATGGATTTCAACATTTAATGAAATTTAGCTCCAACTTTTCTCTGACAAAGTGTGCCAGAGGGCAGTAAAATAGCAACAGAGATTAAATGTAGGTTTTACTTGAAGAACAAGGGTGGTAAATTGTACTGAATCCTGCTGAATTAATCATATCAAATTGATTTACAGAATCCTCAGTGTCCCTTTGCAACAATTCTTATCTCTAGTTGCTTAAATGAACAGATTTTCCTCTTTTTGATGAAATTTTTTTCATTGATAAAGGCCAATTTATCTTGGCAAAATTAGATTATATTTCAGTTTGTAAGGATTTTGTATAACTCATTAACTCTTTTCCTTGGGGAGAAGCCCAGATCTTTATATTATCTCCATCTTTTCCCCCAATTATAATGTCTCCATGTTATTTCTCATTTGGTGACTTTTATGTACAATAATCTCAGTTGTATTTGCCCAAATATAATGTGACCATATGATTTCAATTGTCAAATCATAAAAGATTAGGGTTTACATTCAGTACTGTAGTATCTATCTATATTATGGTCCTAATTTGTAGACTTTTAAACAATGTGAAAATGCAGAAACACACATAATAGTTTAATTCATATTAAAGCAAATGCCTGCAGTTGTGAGAAGTAATAAGAAGATTAACTTAGCCTGCTAATTATACTTTTCCTCAACTTTATAACTTATTTAACTTTTATTTTGAAAAAGGGAAATAATGCTACTAATATGAAATAGAAATAAATCCATTTTTAGAAGTCTTATGAAAGTGCAGTCTGATTTATGGTTCAGACAACTGGACTCAATTGTAATAAAGTTATGACATATAAGATATATACAAATATCCAGTAAGGACTACTATGCTGAGACAACTTCTTTGACAAAGCAGCATATTTCTGGCACCATTAGCTGGAAAACTAATTTCTCTTTGGAAATAAAAGCTTTTGTTTCATTTCCATAATTAGTATAAGAAGGTTTATTATTTTCATGTTTTAAATGTCAAAATGACATGAATTAGTGCACAACAATGATTGCAAATAGGACATTATCAGTAAGAGAATGTTTCTATTATTTCTAAAGTAAAAGATCTATTTTAATTTTATCAAACTGATTTCAGGTGACTGGAGAAGATGGATTTTGATATGGCTTATTAGACTTTACTTTTTCTCCTGAAATATTAAATAGTAGTCAAGTTTTTTGGTTTGTTTTTTGGTGTTGTTGTTTTGTTTTGTTTTGTTTTTCTTTTTTTGGTACCATGGATTGAACTCAAGTCCTTGTGCTTGCAAGGCAGTCGCCAGAACCACTGAGCTAAATCCCTGGCCCTAAATAGTAGTCAAGTAATAAATTATTTCATGGATTCAGCTTTGCATTCCTGTTTTTAACATAAACTGTGCCATGCAGCTCAGTATTTAAGTGCTTAAAATATAATGAAGCTTATCCTCAAAGTTAGCTCAGTTCTAGGCATCTTTCCAAAAGAACTAAAGACATCTTATTACTGTGATCCATGCATATCCATGTTTATAGCAACAACGTTTGTAATAACTAAATCTTGGAAGAAGAATAAGTGTCCACCAATAGATGAACAGATAAAGTGTAGTATTTATACACAATGGGGTAATATGCTGCCATAAAGAATATAATCTGGGACAGAGGATGTAGCTCTGTGGCACTGAGCCACCCTCACAAGTGCAAGGTCCCAAGTTCAATGCACAGTACCAAAAAAAAAAAAAAAGTAATAACTAAATCTTGGAAGAAGAATAAGTTTCCACCAATAGATGAACAGATAAAGTGTAGTATTTATACACAATGGGGTAATATGCTGCCATAAAGAATATAATCTGGGACCGAGGATGTAGCTCAGTGGCACTGAGCCACCCTCACAAGTGCAAGGTCCCAAGTTCAATGCACAGTACCAAAAAAAAAAACTGATGAAATGGATCCATTTGTAGGAAACTAGATACACCCATAATGTTAAGTAAAATCAGATATACAAACCTACATATCATATGATTTATCCTATATGAGAAACCAAATCAAAAATAAAGAGCAAAATAGAAGATAGATAATAGGAAATGAAGAGATAGATCTTTTGTAAGAAAAAAGGGGACTAACAGATGGAGAGAGCAGGAAGGTGTGGAGGGGAAGTGGAGGAGAAACGAACTAAGATATATTATTTACCTGGACCAACTTCCCATAAGGAATGTGATTATTATGTCCTCCAAAATACTGTAACAACAAATTGAAAAAATACCAGCAATTTATCAATTTCTATATGAATGCAAATTTTTCCCTGAAAATTTTAGACTAATATAGATCTGATGAAGAAATATACATTCAAGCTGTTAACGACAAAAGAAAAATGTAGGAAACAAAGTCTTTGTAAATAGGGGAGTGGGGAGGGGGTGACTTTGTAAATAGGGGAGTGGGGAGGGGGTGAAGAGAGGGCAGGTGTAGGGTTAAAAAATAAGAACTAAGACCTGTCATGTAAAGGTACAAGATCCCAATGATGAATGTAACTGTACTGTATACCTAAAATAACCCAATAAACTCAATGAAAGAAAAATTTAACCAAGGATAAAATTTTTTTAAAAAGATAATAAAATCTTTCATTTTTCACCCTGTACTTTTAAAAAGTACAATAGTGGAAGCTCACCTCTGATAAAGATATCAGATATAATAAAATAATGACAAACTCCTTAAAAATAGTGTCTTGTTATAAGCCAATAAACTCAATGAAAGAAAAAAGAAAAGAAAAATTTAACCAAGGATAAAATTTTTTTAAAAAGATAAAAAAAATCTTTCATTTTTCACCCTGTACTTTTAAAAAGTACAATAGTGGAAGCTCATCTCTGATAAAGATATCAGATATAATAAAATAATGACAAACTCCTTAAAAATAGTGTCTTGTTATTCACTTTAAAGTTTCTTTGTCACAAGATTTAGTGTATTTATGAGGCAATATAAAACATCTTATATCTATTTGTAAGTAATTATTCTGAAATTTAAACCAAGTACATATCTTCACATTGTGAAACTGAAATTAAGCTAAAGGGAATATATAGAAAATAAAAGAGCAGATGTTGTCCTACATAAACCGCAATGAATATGCTCCAAGTGGGCTTTGAGACATTGTGAAACTGAAATTAAGCTAAAGGGAATATATCAGAAAATAAAAGAGCAGATGTTGTCCTACATAAACCGCAATGAATATGCTCCAAGTGGGCTTTGGAAAATCATAGTTATAAACATAAGATAAATGAAGATAGCATTTCATTATTGATAAGAAGATTTGAATCAAAGTTGTACACAGGTGAGATTTAATAAGGCTTTAAGCAGCAACAGCAATAGCAGCATTGTGGCCAGAAGTATAAGACTAAGATAATGTGAAAAGGTTTTTTATTTTGCTAATACCTCTGCCCATTTAGTGATCATTCAATGCTTAAGAACTGAGTGTACACTTTGACAATATTGGTAAAATGTGGTCTGTTAACTTGGAAAATAGCCTTACCCAATTATGGACCCAAGGTCTGTAATTAGAAAGAGATTGTAGGTTCCCTAAACTTGAGATTGTCTTTCTTTTACAATGCACTGCCTTTTCTATTTCTTTTAGCTTTCAAATAATTAGAATGTTAGTTCAGTTTTATAACAAGAACCCAACATAAAACAGCAAAGATATAATTTAAAAGTAATTAATTGTTTGCACACTACTTAATATTTTTGTAAAACTGATAATCTCATTTTCTGATCTGAGCAGATTTCGTATGCCATTTTATTTCTCTAAGATTCATCTTATTTAAAACTAGTAAATAAGTTTATATTTACAATCCTGAAAATAGTTGATAGGAGATATTACACAAATACCTTCAATATCTGAAATAAGATATACATAAATACCTTCTGGGAGTTTTTTTTTTTTCAAAGTATAAATTTTAGACATATGACCTGGAGACACTGATAAAAAAATGAGTTATGTGAAACTAAATGTATATTTTTAAAAAGCCTCCTTTAACAATCTGATCAGGGAAAATCTGATTGTGCATACTTTTAAACCTAGACTTTTGAAAGAATGCTAAATCATTTCAACATCCTAAGATAGTTAAAATCATTTATGTCAGGCATCTAATACATATATGATAAAAAATATGCTAATTTATTTCTAAATCTCACCTGTTTTCAGTGTTTTTCACTTGGGTACCATTAGCTGGGAAAGAATATTTGTAAGGGGGTGAAGGGAGGGCAAGGATAAGGGGGAAATACGAGAACCAAGACCTGTCATGTAAAGGTGCAAGATCCCAATGATGAATGTAACTGTACTGTATACCTAAAACGTACCAATAAACACAATGAGAAAAAAGAAAAAAGAAAATTTGTAGGTTATATAAAGGAAGATTGAAAAGGAAGAGTGGGTTGAAAGTGACTAATGAACTACACCGAGGATGTCACTGCTATGAAACGGTGGTTAGAAATACAGAATTTAGGGCCAGGGATTTAGCTCAGCGATTCGGTGGCCTGCCTTGCAAGCGCAAGGACCCAAGTTCAATC
>NW_022900947.1:44804758-44828347 GCF_012274545.1 Fukomys damarensis | reverse complement strand
GCACATGCATCCTCATCCCCAGTATTTTCCACAGTGGTCTGTGCTTTCATTGGTAATTTGATTATTGATTAATTTTCCCAATTTGAACTGTCCACAAAATCTTTAGTTGGGGTGATCAGTTTCCTGAGATATCCATAGGTCTATTGATCATACATTTATTTTACTTGTTATCCAATTCTACATCTTATTTCACCCTCCTACCCCCTACAGGTATTGCTGCAATTTTATCTTAGCCAGGATTACTTTATCTTTTTTATTTCCTTGAAAAAGTTCTGCAAGAAAAATGACATTAATAAATACTTTATGTTGGTAACTCCTCTTTTCTGTCCTCCACGCTCTGCTTCTGTTCTTCTTTCTGAATGAAAAAAAATTCAGTAAAGCATGATAGTTTTATGCCACTCAATTGGAATAAAAAATGGTTAAATATTCTGAAATCAAATATATTTGATCTTTAAAAATTATTGTGGTTTTATTTGTGTGTAATAAAAAAGATTTTTAATTTATTATTATTATCATTGTCTGATTAGCTATAGTAAGCTACAAATAAAACACAACTTGTTTTATTATAAATTTTCAGAAAAGCCCACCTAGAAGAATCTTGTTGAGAATTGAAGCCCACTGTGAGAGCAAAAAGAGTTCCTGCAATTTAGACATAACAGACTGCAGTAGTTGGAGAGATGTTGGGATCAGTCCTCCTACCAGAACTGGACCCATTTCAGGGGAAGGGTGGCTCAAACCTGCAGTGGAAACCACGTAGAGTATTTTTGTAATACCCTTCCCACTGCGACTTCTCTCCTTCCCTCCATCTCTAACTTTTTCTTTAGTTTATGTCCTATAATGTTTACATTCATTGTAGATATTTGATACTTGTACAAAAAAAATAGGAAAGAAAAGACAAGAAAAAGAAGCAAGCTCTGTTATGTACATTCAACAACTCCTGGAGATGAAATAAATTTCATGTCCTTCAAATGTGTACTAATAAAATAAAAACTAAAACTAAAAAGTTTCTATTTCAAAAACAGTGTATTCATTTATCCTATATTTCATTGTTCTTTTCTTGACCAAGATGCTCTCATTGTCAAGTCTAGAACAGAGACTTGCTAGAGGTAGAGCCTTTATCCAAAATGATGTAATCAGGAAGAGGTGCTGCTAAAACAATCTTCTTGATTTACAAAAATAATCCTGTCCGATAGCCATTCCCTTAAAGCAAACATTCAGTTGAGATTTCTTTTTAAAAAAACTAACAAAAAAAATTTGTACCTAAAAGTAATATTTCATCCAAGGCCACATCACTGGGTTGGATGTGAAAGCTAAATTTTGGAAAAGTCCAAGCATAGTACTTTGCACCATGTGCCTAGGAATGTGTGATTTTCATAAATATATGTGATACCCTAAACTATAAATGATTATCTTAAGCTTTAATGCTATGTAAATTCTACTTAGGTATGTTAGAGACAATTTCTGGTGTAATAATATTCTGAACTAGTTTTTAAAAATAAAATAGATGTGGAATAATCTCCAGAAAAAATCTCACAAAGATGTAAAATGTCTCTCTTTAGCTCAGTATGGAAGCATTCCAAAGACTTCCGAAGTTAAACTAAGAATGATCTTACCTGAGACTGCCTCCGCTGAGTTGTACTCGCCAACAGTACCGCCATTTTTTGCACAAGCATCTGGTTGAAAGAAGCAAAGAGGCACTTTTTGCTGACCACAGAAATAATCAAAATATTTATTAAAATAACCACTCATAATTTCAGTCATGTACAGACGAGCTGCTTATACTTGACTAGAGAGAGCAGATGTGAAGTCAACATGTATCTTTATGTTTGTGTCTTACAGCTCTTACATCTAAAGGCTATGTGTTCACACTCAGAGTTCTAGACACAAACATTGTCATGGTTCAGATCCAGAAAATCTCCCAGTCAGCTCATGGGGTTGCTATACTCTAAGGCACTCATCCTCTGGTTTTTAGCAGCTTTTTATACTCCTACAAAGCAAGGTCTGATTAGGGGAGGGTCATTGGGGCCAGGACCTAGAAGGTGGTGTCTTCCTCTTGGCTCCTCCCATTTTCTCTGCTTTCTCATCTCTGTGATTGCAACAGCTTTCCTCCACCCACGCTTCTCCCTCGCCATTTCTGCCCGGGAGATGGTTCACCAGGGACTACAGTTTTGAGCCAAAATGAGCCTCTCTTCCTTTCCGTTGTAGTTTTGGGGATTTTTTTTTTTTAATAATGAGAATGTGACTGAGAAAAATAATATAAAATTAGACTTCTTTCCACAACTGATAAAATGTAGGAAGAAAAACAATACAATAGTCTTCAGGTAATCGTATAATCACATTAAATGAGATGCTTGGTCACATTTAGTGTTGTATATTCATGATGAAAGAAACTGAGGCCCTAGAATCATATGAAAGCTATTCAGGGAAGGTAACTCTATACAGTTGTGAACCTCTTGCTTTGTTATTATGGATACATGAACCATATTAAATCTGAATAACTTTGTGAGCTCTTTCTTCCGTTTCCTTCTTAGTACAAAGTTTTGCAGTAGTTGTAGAGCCAAAGCAGAAATTCAAGAATGACCATTACTTCAGGGAAAATCACTTAAGAGAGAGGAAACTTGCTTACAATTGCTGAGGAAACTTAAGCATAGATATAGATACAGACAGGCAGACTAACGTCATGATCAAATCAATGGAGAGATAGGTACATATACAAACAAGTAGCAACATTTACAATATATTTTGTATTCTAAACAAATATTACCCACGGCATCTTCTTTATTAATATAGGAAGAATAACCAACGATGTTTTAATATATCTGTGTTTATTTGAATAAAAGATCGTTAGTTTCCATGCATTTGCCAAGCTTTATCACAAATAAATAAATATACAAATAGACCAAAAATCCAAAGGCATTGTCTCATTGACATGGCATTTTGGGAACCAAAGATGAACAGAAAACGAAGGACTCATATGCATGTGCGCTCGTATGTGTACACGTTAGGTGGTGAAATACAGATATAAAGTGGGTAGAGCACAGGGAGAGCAGTGGTGTGAAGTACACAGCTGTGTTATGTATTCACCCTGTACATTTTTATGTAGATGTATGAAAAATGTATATATGTCATCTTTATGTAAGAATATTTAAATGTTTAATGTTTATATATGTGGAAAACAAAGAGTTAAAAGTATAGTGAGACGATAAATTATTTTGGGATGACAATTTGTTATTTTACACAGAATGATATCAGAAAATGTTTTTTTGGGAGGAGTTTGTAGGGCTTTTTGTGTTAGGGGCTGAACCTGGGGCCTTCACACTGACCTTTTTTTCCAATCCTCTTATTATTTTTTTACTTTCTTGAGACATGGTCTCTGTAAGCTGCTACGCTGCTCAGACTGGCCTCAGACTTGGTTCTCCTCACTCGGTTTACTGAGTTCTGGGATTACAAGCAAAAGCCACCCTGTCCAGGTATAAGAAAACTTTTCGATATGCTGTAAATTGATGTCAGAATTAGGTTCAAGATGTTTCAGATCCACAGAGACCATGTGGACAATGTTACAAGCCTTGGCTTTTATCCTGACTAATAAAGGAAGACAGAGTGTTTTGAAAAGAAAAATGTCATACTTTGTGTTATGAATTGAAAACCCTATGGCTGCTGTGTGGAGAAGAGACGATAGGGGTGAATGTACAAGCAGAGAAAACAGTTGGAGGCTTTTGTGATAAATAATCTAACCAAGCAATGCTGGTGGCTTGAGGAAGGCAGCAGGCTTACAAATTTTGTACGTCCTGTATTTTAAGGTCTTCGATCTGACCTGTGCACTGCTGTGCTGTAGCAACTCACTTTACATCTTATGTATTTCCAGTCTTCCCTATTACAAATTTATATGCTAAGATATTTGTCTCTCTTAAATATATAATAGTAAGGCATCCTATCTTTATGAATGTGCTTATATCTCAATATGTATATATATATTTTATGTTATGGTCTATTTAATATTATTTGTAAATAATAAAGATATTTGTAATTGTGGAATGTTTAGTAGTGACAGAAGTAAAAGAAAATGAAGACCAGCCTTACTTATATTATGTGGATATTCGAATTCTTACACATATGCACTTTTTTGTAATAATGAGCAGAATGTTTTACTGGCTTTTGTAAACATAAAATTGTATATCTATTTACATATGTTTAAATACCTCATTTTACTTAAATTCAGGATGTTTATTTTCATTATTGTATTGGCTTAGGTTCTCTGCAGGAACAGATTTGGTAGAAAGCACACACACACATATGTACAGGCAGTGTATGAGCATATATTGGTTAGGCTCACAGGGTCAGAGGCAGCAAAGTCCACAATGACCATCTATGTGCTAGAGAATTGTAGGATCCACAGTCTAGGAAGCCAGAATCTGCCATCTAAGAGTCCTTGAGGATGCAGCATCAGTCCAAGAATGAAGGCCAGGAATCTACTTGGAGAACTGCTGCTACGAGTCTGTGTTAAAAAAGAAGAAGCTGAAGAAACTGCAGTCAATGATAGCTGCAGCTCATAGCAGCAGCAAAACATTCACTTATTAGTGAAAATACAATAGAAAATTGCAAATGCAGACCCATGTCCTCCGTCCCTCCCTTTCATTCAACACAAATTTTATCCCTTTGATAGTGAGAGCCACAAACATCGTGGAGGGCACCTCTTAATTTGCTGTCCTCTATGTCGATCAGCTTCAGAAACATACAAGACACACCCAGAAGTGTGTTGTACTAATCTGCTAGTTGTTTCTCCATTTAGTCAAATTGGAGCATCATGATTAACAGTCATACTCCACCCCTTTTCAACTGACGAACAGACACATCTTATTAAGCCATGCTTATACTCTAAAGACAACAAGTTCATAATTTCACCTAACTTGACAGAACTACTCTGCACAAGTAGAAATGCACTAGTTTCCTCCTAGCATAGGAAGCAAAGCTTTTTGTTGGGTTATCCCTCTTATTTTGACTTTCCATAAATGTGTTCTTGTAATTTATATTTAGCAATGCTCTAAATACTGAAATTAAGAGAATCAATGTTGTATTACATGTTACAAATATACTTTAGAGGAAACAATGATATCTGACAAATATATGCATGTACATACACAAGCATATTAACAAAACAGGAAAGAAATTCAAATTATAATTAAAATCCTCATTTCTGTTGGCCATGTGGTCATAGTAGTTATTGTCCGACCAATTTTCTATTCCTTTAGCTTTCAGCAAGCAACACAGTGGGAACCAGGGGTAGAGTGATCAAATCTTCATTCCTGAAGGATATGGGCCATTTTTCATCAGCCTGCATTGGGTTGTAGTTTCCCATTGACCTTAATAAAAGGGCATGGTAATACTAGAGGCACCCAAATGGATCTCTTATACTCCAAGGATTCTCTTCCTTGCCTCCACTGTGAATAGTACAATTTCCCCTCAGTAGTCTGAATCAGTCATCCCTGAAATTTCCTCTTTAGCCTGTTGCCTCAGAGGCATGAAGAGTCCAAAAGAACTGGGGAGTAGTCCTAGGTTCTATTTCAGTGAACTCATTTCAGTGACTCACGGTAGAATATTTCCCCTAGCTAGAACACAGACTTCCAGCAGACCATAAGATTGTGGGAACAGAGTATAATAATTTCCCTTGCTGCTTCACCAGGGCTAATGTCCAGAATTGATGCTAATTCAACTTCCATCCTTTGAGTACTCTATACTTTTGAATCCTTGCTATGTAAGCTATTGCCATATAGCAAGTACTGTAAGTACATCTTAAAAATACCATTCACTATTCTATTACTCTAGCTTTTTTGAATTATGAAGATCATGGAAAGACCAGTGCATTGCAAGGGCATGAGCTGATTGCTATACATCATTTGCAAGCTATGGATATAGCTTGAGAACATTATAGTAAGTGAAATAAAGTAGGTAGAAAGAAAAATGATAAATACTGCATTTTATGACTTACAGATGAAATCTTAAACAATTTCACATACAGAAGCAAAAAGATGAGGGCAGCTGTGGCGTGATACTAGGCAGAGAGTATAATATAATATAATTTATAGGAGGAGTAAATAATGAGCATTTACACTATGGATATATTAATTAGCTGGATGCAATCATTCTATATTTTATAAACATATCATAACTTCACTCTGTACCCCATAAATACATACAATTATGATGTAATGTATCAGTTATAATGTATCAGTTTAAGCTAGCCCCAAGTCCTGAAATAAAATGCAATTCAATTTTAGTTGAATTTAGTCTCTGTCAGTCTCTCTCTCTCTCTCTCTCTCTCTCTCTCTCTCTCTGTGTGTTTTTGGTATTGGGAGTTGACCCTGTCAATTTCGGAATAGTTAAAAAAATCATCTATTTCTTTCTCCATTAATATACACATCTCCTATATACAATTTTTCTTAAATCTTTCAACAATGTTTTGTTGATTCTCTGAACATTTTTTCCTGTATTTTGGAAAATTTAGCATAATTTTGATGTTTTTAGATTATATAATTTCCAAATGTTTTTGCTAGTTTAAGTAAATATAATTGATTTTCTGTATTGGTTTACAACGTATGACATTATTAAAGAAATTCATTAATTCTATGACCATTTTATATAGTCTCCAATATTGCCTGTATAATGTTTTGTCCTATAGATAAAGTACACAACATTTCATGTTTTTATCTGCTTACCTTTTATGTCTTGCTTCCTTTTATCACACTAGCAGTTACCCTGTATAATGTTCAATAGAAATGGAGAAGTTAGATACTCACAATTTATTCTAGATATTACAAGCAAAGTATTCTCAGTCTTACCATCAAATGTGATGGTTTTGCAGGCTTTTCATGAATATATCTATCATTTGCAATAACTATTACAATATAGTTGTATGAAAATTATTTTATAGCACTTCTGGAGCAAAAAGATCAAGGAGTTAATGGATTCCTACTGAGGGTTGTCAGCAAAGGATTGGTTGCAGGTTCCTCTTCATTTTGAACATTTCTGTCTTCACATTGCATTCCCTCTGAACAGATCTGTGTGTTTCCCTTTCTTTTCCTTATATGAACACAAGTCAGATACAGCCCACCCAAAAGTACTCATTTTAACTAAGTTGCCTCTGTAAAACATCTGTTACCAAATATGATCATATTTTGGCAAACTCCAGATTTTCACCTTAACATATGTAGGAGAGAAATTTAACCCAAACAATACCTTTTATTAGTGTAAGGAATTTTATAAGACTATGCCTATGAATGATAAGATTTAACAAATGCTTTTCTATATCTATTGGAACAATTCTATGATTTCTCTTTAGTAAACTATCCATATGCTGAATTCACTAACCGATTTTCTAATGTTTAACCAAGGCTCGCTTTTTAAGATTTATTATGTTTTTGTAATATTGCTGGACGTGTCTTGACTTTATAGGACTTTGTTGGATATCTTTGTCATTATATTCTTTAGGGATATTACTAGTTTTCCCCTTATTTTATTTTTGTCTGCTTATGGTTTTAATGTAATTAATGCTGCAAGTAAGATAAACTGTGAAGTTTTCCCTTCTTATTTGTGGAGAATTTATATTTTTTTCTTTCTTATTTGGCAGATATTTAACAGTGATATTATGTTGCCTTGAAATTTTTGAGAATATCTAAACTGTAATTCAACTTCATTAACCCATAATAAAATCTTCAATCTATTTATATTTTCCTAAGTGAGTATATTTTGATGTGACTCAAAAATGTGAAGGCAATCCAACAAATGTAAATTTAAAAAAGTAAAGTTTGCCTTTTCAAGACTACCATGGATTGAATATTTGTATTCCCCCTCTGAATTCCCAATTCACATCAAAGCTAAATTTCTCATTAGATGACATTTGGAGGTAAGACCATGGGAAGTCATTATTTCATGAAGGAGCGGGCCCCCGTGAATGCAACACACACCTTTATATGAAGAGGAAGAGACATGAGTCCTTTCCCTCTTAGATCTTTGCCATCTGAAAACGCAGAACACTATCTCAGAGCCAGGAAGTCGGCTCTCGCCAGACACTGATCTGCCAGCACCTTAATGCTGGACTTCTCAGCCTCTAGAACTGTGAGAAATGTTTTTGTCCAAGCCACTCTGTACTTGACCTCTTATTAAAGCAGCTGGAATGCACTAGGACAAACCCTGAAGGTAGTTTCAGAGAAGAAAGAATTGAAAGCTGGAAAAAATGTTGTCCTTTCCTGTAGGCTGAGGTGATTTTATTCCAGTTCCTGTTGAGGAACTCCGTTGAATTCCTTTTGAAATAACCTATTAACATGAAACATATTTCTCTTCTATAAACACATTCTACCAAAGATATTTTGTTTGACTTGAAGGCATTTAAAAGATGTTTAGTCACTTGCTTTACTCCTTAGTTAGTGCCCTAATAAACATGTTTATCCCACAACCAAAAAATATGAGAAAAGACAGTCTTTTAGCATAAAAATGCTAATTTCTGCACTTTACAGTCTTATAAAAGTAAATAGTTAAGCTATTCAACTCAAAAAAAAATAGTTATTTTAGCTTGGCAACTAAAATTTATGTCATTAATATGTATAATATCTACATATTTGCATAGGGTAAAATAAATTTTGATATCATAGGCTAACAAGATCTATCAATTAATATTTTCCACTAAACTTAATATTGAATAAATATGCCTGAGCTAGTTTTGCTAAACTTTTAAAAAACAGTATATGTGCTTATCATTGTAAGCTAAAGTTGAATATTTTTATTTCAAAGGTTAAATTATTAAAATCAATAACTATTTTAGCAAATCAATTTAACTAAAACTTGAACTCTGTTTTGTATAATACAAAATAAAATAAAATGTCATCCTTTCATGTGTGATAAGCCTTCTTTAACTAACAGAATATGATATTTCTATAAAGGTATGTAAATATCATAGTTCTGGAGATGATATAAACAAATAATTAAATTTTTAAGGTTTATAAATAATTTTATGTTACTTTTAGTTTTCCATTTTAAAGCAATGACTTTCAAAATACTTTTAACACTGAATTAAAATTCTGTTTTGAGAGTTGATCCTCTGCAGACAATAATGTCGTCCCACACCAGGAAATCATAGCAGGCAGAATATCTTTGTGAATAATATTTGTACCTTGTCTGTCTTCTAACCTGATTCTCAGCACACATTTTAATTCATTGCATTTTATTGTGGATACAGTCTGACAATCTTTCAATCTCCCAATAGTGTATTTGAACATCCCTAAAGCAATCCTTGATAATAATTTTCATAATCTTCAGAGGTATTTAGAAGATAGTCCATGGAATGTCTCTGTTCTTTCTTTTTAGGTGACCTGATTTTTTCTAGTTTCTTACCAAAGATCATTTTTATTCAGTTTTGTTTCCTGTGAAGGCATTAATCTTAATTTTGTCTTTTTTTGTGTATCATTTATTTGATAATTTATAACAGTGACATTACTTTAAAATATATGTTATTATAAATGTTTAATGTATAGTAGTATTTTTATTCCAAAATAATAATCTTCACTTGATAGTCAATTTATTTATTCACACATTTTAATTAACCTAAAATTAGTTGTAGATACTGATAAAATATTAAATGATAATAATACCACTTTTTATAAACCAACAAACTCCCCTTGGATCTTACTCATAATTTTATTTTAGCCATTAAAATGTAGCGATATCTATTTTAGTCAGATTTTATTCCTACTAAAAGTGGAACTTAGCAATAAATGTGTATAATAATAATTCTTTATTATCTGAAAAGATGCTTTAAAGACCTATCTTTTAGTCAATATTATCTAGAATCAAGTTAATACAGTCACTATCTATCCAAAATCTTCTACAGAGTTATATTTTCAAGTTTTTACTGTCTATCACTGCACATTAAGCAGATGTTCTCATTTAGCTATAGGTGGTCAAGTAAACACTTCTCCCTCATTATGAATTCAGAGACTGTATAAAATATTATATTGATTTAGTATGTTAACTGCAGAGTTAATTTGAAATTAAAACCATGTTTTAGAGCTTACTGTGAAGTCTTAGAAACGTTACATAATACTTCTGTCTTGATGTTTTTTACCTGTTATATGTTGATGACAACTATATCATTGGGTTCTTGTGAGTTTGAAATGATCTTCGTATATTATCTGAATCCCAGGAAACTTGCTCTAATTATTTAAAAATATGCCCTCCATAGAACATCAGAAGAGGTTATGTTTCATTATTTCCATTATAACTTTAAAGCTCTGAAAGTACACTTGATTCAAATGTTAAAACTGATGTTCTGACCTGAAAAGACATATTACATTCATTGTGCTGTGTTGGCTTAGGTTTAAGAACAGCTTTGTGTAGTCAGGAGGGGTGGTGGTACATGATTGTAATTGCAGCAATCAGAAAGCTGAGGCAAGAGGATTTACATGAGTTCAAAGCCAGCCTGGGCTACAAAGGTAGACCCTGCCCCCACCCAAAAGTACAGCTTTGTGTAAACTACAGTGAGCATAATAAAGAAGGATAACATAAAAAAATTAAAAATCAAATTACTGAATAGGCCAAATATGTAACACATGTGATAGAAACTCAAAATGTGCTCTCCTTTCATTACTCTTAATTTGGAAGAAAGTTATAAAATTCATAACTCAGTATTGTGCATAATATAAGTGTGTGTGTGTGTGTGTGTGTATGTGTGTGTGTTAAATCTCTCTCTGACTATATCTCTCTCTCCCCCATCCATCTGTAAATACTGCATTTGTTTTGGTCAGTTTTCCTTTCCTGGGACCAGACTCCCACAACTCAAGGATATTCATTCTGGTTCAGAGTTTCAGAGAGTGCTGTCTCCAAGGCACCAACCTCAGGGCCTAAGGGAAAGGTGAGAAAGGCTGTTAACCTCATTGCATCGAGGAAGCAGACAGCAGGGCATACGTGCCAGAGAGGAACGGGCCAGAGATCAGGTATTGTCCCCAAGTTCACCCCTCCATTTACCTACAGGTATGTGACAATGCTGACATTAAAAAAAAAAAAAAAAACTGCCACACTGCCAGTCACACGAAGTAGAGCAAAAACAATTAATATTTGATAATGAATAATTATGTTACTGGCTTATATATTTGTTATACTACAATTTTATTATTAGAGTGTATTCTTGCTTACTCAAGTTTTACTGAAAAACAAAATAGTATGTTACAGTGGTGGCAAACTCATAAAACTCCTGATTATCATCTCCAAAAGCCATGTGAAGGGGTTGACCTGAGCCATCTGGATCCAGAGAAGTACACTGTGACTCTCAAGAACAAAAACATATAATGGTACACTTTTCAAATTGTATTCTATTAATAAGTGATACATAACTGTATGTAAATACATAAACATTAATTGACCAAATTTTTCACTGTGAATTAAACACAAACTCATATTTCAGATTATAAATATTTAACCTAAAACTCCAATACTTTTATTTCTTTTAAAATTCACGGTGTCTTCCAAATTTGCCCAATAGCAGAACTTCTATGATGAATAAACATTCCTAAAAACCCCTAAATAATTTTATAATTAATAACTAATTAGTAATAATCAATAATGATGTCATGAAAGACAAGAGTCTTGCTAGTAACTTTCTATTTTTTAATCATTGATCTAAAATTATCCCAACAGGCAGATATTATACTAGTTAAGAAATTTAAGAGAAAATATTATCATTTATATATAACACAGAAAAGTAAGCACAATTTGATACACACACAAAAAAATGAAAAGATAAAACATTTAATTCTAGGAGATTCAAAATTAAAATATTAATTGGATATGTTATAGTCTAATGAAGCCTCATTTTTTGGAGCTATGTCAAGCCATATTAAATTGTCTAATTCATGATACGACAATAATAAAAAAAAAACTACAAAGCCACCTAAAGTGGATTTATCAGAGAATATTCTGTGCATAATGGTATGCTAAAAGAAGCTATAATATTACATATAGATATATAATATACACATTATATCTTTCAAGAAGAAAGCAAGGCTATATATAACCAAGGAATGAACTGCGGTGCTGGTTATCCATTGCATGTTGAAATTATTATCTATAAATAAAATGTTTTCTCAGTTCCTGCTCATAAATATACCGCCTAACAATACCTGCAATACTTAGAACAATGAAGACGCATCTCAGTAAAACTAAACAAAGTTTCAGAATTGCATAAAATACTACTGCAAATTTTTAAAATTCAGGAACATGTTGTTCAATTATTAAATTTCATGTATAAACTAATGTAGGAATCTTTGCTTATCTTTAAGAGTATTGTTTAATGCCAGATAAATAAGCTAAAATAATATTTGCCTGAATAATTTTTCTCCATTTCAGAACAGGAAATAAGTTCCATATGCTTTTAGTGTAATGCAAAGTAGAAAAGACATCAAAAGACTATAGACACTCTCACTCCAGTTCTATTGTTTCCTTTAAAAGGTCACTATTAAAAAAATTAAAATAAAAAATAAAGGGTCATTGTTTTTTTCTGGAAATAATAAACATATTTTTAAATAAGGTTTCAGGTTAAATAATCTAATAAAGATGTTTTAAACTATCAGTATGAAGTGGATTTTCAAAGATATTGTATATAAAATATTTATAAACCATAATAGTGTTTTAATTTATACCACCAATATATTTACAAACTAAAAATTTAGGCAGACACTTTATACAATAGAATTAAGTATGTGAATTACCTGGAAAGAAATCTCAGAAAATAGGTAGAGACGCTATGCAATCATTCAAACACACACACACACACACACACACACACACACACACCTAGAGACAGAGATTAAAGACAAATTGAGACTTTGATTTGCATTAATTCAAAGAAATAATTTTGGGGACATAGTTTTTCTTAAACATATCTACACAGAAATTTGAATTCTTATTAAAATTTCAGAAGAGCAGTTTCCAGAAATTGATCAACTGGTTCTAAACAATTCATAAAGTTCATTAGACAAAACAACTAAAGCAATCACACAGAGGAACAAATTTGAATGAATTATAGTCCCATATTTAAAACTTTCAGTGTAGTGTTGGTGTAAGAAAATGGAAAGAGACCAACATAAAATATTTAATAAATTAGAAACTGGTCATATATAACGGATCTTATAACTATAAAAAATATCATACATTATAAGGAAAAGGGTATAGCTTTCAAAATCAATTTTGGAGTAGAAACTTGAAAAATATTTTGCTACATTTCTACTTCACACTATGGTCATGAATTTATAATGAAATATAAAAAATAAAACATTCTTTAAAGTATAAACTTCATTGAGGAAATTAATTTTTTAATAAAAATGCTAACCTTCAAGGTATAAAAATAATTATTGGACTATAATAAAAAGAAATAAAATTATCACTAAAGAAGATGCAATTTAATTCAGGGAGTAAGAGAGAATATTTTATACACAAATTATCAAAGATAATATGCATCTACACTATCTAAAGTAATCTTACATAGCAGTAAGAGAGAATGAAGGCAAATGACAGAAATATGAGAAAAACCAAGACAAATGTGTTTAACAACTTGAAGGGACATTATATGCACACAATATATATGCAAAACTTTATTCAGTAGCTGATACATATACAATGAGACTTTCAATGGCATTAGTTATCAGTGAAACACAGATTAAAATTTTACACCAAGATGTATTTATTTCTATACTGCCATGAACTAATGTATAAGTCCAAGTTGAAGCAAAATAGAAAAAAATAAAGAAAATGTAGAATATTTACACATTCTTGATGGCAATTATGAATTGCAATCAACCCTTTGGAAAGCTAACTGAAATTATATACCATAACCTAGTAATTCTAATTCTGGACATAAACCTAAATTCAAAACTTAAATAAATTCATTAAAATATGTGTACAAGAATGTCAAACCAGTGCAATATGCAATAGCAAAAAAATTCAAACCTCGACAAGAACACAATGGAAAAATTGTATATTTCTTATCATACAACCGATTATTTTAAAGTAAGAAGATATGAAATTAATGACATTTACGACATTCTTTTTGTTTACCATATGTTGCTAAAAACGCAGTTAAAGGATTTGATGATGAGGGTCAAAAACAGTGACTATCTTTGGAGAGTCAAGTGACCAAGAAACCAAACAAGAGAAAATTCTGGATAGTGATAATTTAATGTTCTTTTCTTCTTCCTCAAGTGTGTCTCTGTGTCTGTTTTAAGCTTGGTACTTCATGGAAGCATTCATTTTTGAAACTACATAAACTATAACATTATTTGTGCACTTTTCTACATTCATATTTCATTATAAAGCTATACAAAATTATACAACTTTACACAATATAAAACCAAGTCATGCAAGAACAGTGATTACAAAGAAAATAAGGAATTATTTGAAAAGGAAATAAACAATTATACTGTGTCCTCTATCAGCTATATTTTTAAAGTTTATAATCAAATAAGCTCTATACTTATGCTTCTTACTCTAAATAACTGATCACAGTGAATTCTCAATACCCTTTAAAAATGGGTTATTTGTACATGAATTATGATGGTAACAAAGACCAAGACACATATTAAATATAAATATCATGGAGACATGGAAATTTTTCAAGCACTAAATATTACATATTTATGTTTGCACACAAATTAGTTATAATATATGAGATACATTGTTATTACATAGTGGTGGATAGGAATTTCCTATCTATTCAGTATGTTCTATGAGAAAGCTTAAGGAAGTCTGTGAGATTTTCACAACATTATGAAAGTAAACCAGTGAAACAATTTTAATTAATTGCCTCTGTTGTTGGAGATGGTTTTTTTACAGATTTTCATTTTCAAAAATTAAAATAATTTTCTTCTATAATGCATAGGGATGATGTTTCTAATAATACTACTTAATTTTCTCTAGGATAATTTAGTATATAACTCATTGCTAATTTTCTTTTTGCTCCTCAGCCTCTACTAACTTGTGTTCATTCATGATTTGTTTGTTCATTTGCTGAGCAGAAGCCAGGAGGAAAGTGGAGGGTTTCTCTGTTCTTTTAAGTGAGGTACTCAGTGACTTGAGTGAACAAAAACTTGGGATACCTATTGCATGTATATATGAGATACAGTACGATCACTTTTGAGAGTTGTATTTGATGCATTTTATTCTGCCCCGCCAACAAGTGTTTTCTTTTCTTTCACTGAAATGCTAATAAAAATCTTTGAAAGTAAATAAATAAGATTTTAAGACCAGTGTATGCAGGCCTGATCCCAAATACCTGTATGTGATCATGATCACAAGGTAAAGGTGAAGAGTATGAAGAAATTCAGACTTGATTTCAATTATTGTGGTTGAAAAGAGCAAACCAGAAATAATATATCATGGATGCGGCTGAAGATGACAGCCATGTCCCAGTTCTGCAGATCCTTGTTGGCAGTGTTAAAATCTTTGGACTTTCTTTATTAGTTTTATTTTTTATTTTCTATTATTGACCCTCTGAGAGTGCTAGATAAGCACTGAAATTGTGTGTGGATATGTGTCTGTGTGCATGTTTGTGTGTACAGATGTTATGTATATGTATTGTTCACTCAACATTTGTCTGGGGTTGAATGAATAACAAAATCTACTGTGTCCTTTTTTAAAAAAACTTAATATCCAGCTCTAGACATATTATAGCTTTCTATGTTTTTGGACAGATCTCACCACAAATAAAGGGCTGGCACTGCTCTTTGACATCTTTTGTTTCTTTGAATGACTAGAGTGGCATGCAATTTCTAGGTGTATTATTGATCATCGTGACCTGACAGACATGACTTCCTGTGCTTGAAATTCCTGACAGCATCTTCAAAAGTGTGTCACTTTTGTTTTCTGTCATCCATTCTGAGTATTCATCTCTGCCTGCCTTCGCACACTTCTTATCATTTGGATTGGGTCCTGAGCCAAATGAGATTTTCTGATGTTTAATGCTTGTATGTCTCCTTTAAATCCAGTTATCATATTACTTAAGTTTTTGAAAAGTCTCACCATAGTGAGTATTTGACCAAATTTGACCCCAAATTTAAGCATTAGTATTCTTAATATTAAAGCCTTTTCTATTTATACTGTATGATAATAGATATTTTACATATTTTGCTGTATCATTATAATGCTTAAAATGGAGTAAAACTAGAACAACTACTGTGAATTAGCCCCAATATACTGAAACAATTATTTTTTCTGGATCTGATTTTATCCCTCAAGCAGTGCTTTTGAGAGCATATGGTTTAGATTTGGCAGAAGAATGGAAGTATGCTGAAAGTACTGTGAAGGGATTCACAGTTTGCTAGTACCAAAGTGTTGCAGTTAGATTTGGTCAAAGATCACACAAGTATATTTCCAAAGAAAGCTACAAGGCATGACATAATCTAAAGAATACAGCAACACAAGCCCAGGACCACAATTTAGCAACCTTTATTAGACAACCTGCTATATTTCAGGTAATGTATTACGCACTGGGGACATAAATGTTTTGAGGTTTGGTTCTCTATTACTAATGCAACTTTGACCTAATTCTTTCTTCAAGGAGCTTACATTATAAAGGTAGAAAAGATGCCCAATAATAGCATGTGAAAGTGCCAGTAAAGCAATTTTACTAAAAAGCCTGTGAGAAGGTAGGAAAATAAGATACTTGCAAGAGCAGAAAGGGGCAAAGTAGGTATTACAGCATGTGTGACCTTTCGTCTGGGGTGTATAACATTCATGTGATGTTTAGAGGAATAAGAAATGTCATTTCACTTGAAGGAAACAATAGATGCCAACTCAGATAGAGTGAAATTGCACAGTGAAACATTACTCAGGAGGACTGAAAATGATGTTCAAGCATACAATAAGAGGTTTTGGCATGAAAAAGACAGATTTATGTCAGTTCACAAGTAATTCCTCTTTGAGACTGATGCATGCAAGCTCCAATTGTGCATAAAGATGATCTCATTGCAAGAGATATAACATGATTATTACAAAATGCATTCTGAAAGAACATGCCAATATCCTAGAGAAAAATTATTTCAAAACCATATCAATATATAGCCCATAATATAGCCCAAAAGGCTTACTAAGATACAAGATATCATAATTACTATAAAGAAGGATGGTCAGAAGATGGACTTCTCAAACATGGAATCACAAAAGGAAATTGTATTAGCTATTTCAGAGAAAGTAAAAGGCCAGACTGTTTCCACAATTTTATGAAAATGATAGGAATATTTAATGGATATTCTTGATTTAAAAGATTTATAGGTTACATTTTTCATTTAACTGAGGGGCATAACACAGATTAAATACAAAAGAAAATACAATGTAAACATTGGAAAAACCAGTAAGAAATAGGTATGCTTAAAACAGTACATAAATGCTGGTGGAGCTATGAGGAAAGATGAACCCTGCTCCATTGCTGGTGGGAGTGTAGACTGGTGCAGCCAGTGTGGAAATCAGTATGGAGAGACCTCAAAGAACTAGGATTGGAGGTCCCATTTGACCCAGCTCCTCCCCTGCTGGATACCTTCCCAAAAGAATTAAAAGAATTAGACCACAGTGACATATGTGCACCCATGTTTATAGTGGCACAGTTTGTGATAGCTAAAACTTGGAAACAGCCCAATTGCATATCAACGTTAAGCTGGATAAAGACAATGCGTATGCATTTTTTAAATAAAATGGAGTAGTACTCAGCCATAAAGAATATGGAATTAGAGATATTTATAGCTAAATAGATGCACATTGAGGCCATACTCTTAAGTGAGATAAATAGGACACACGTGTACATAGTTTCTCTGGTGTGAGAAGCTCAAAGTTGAAATAAAGACTAAAAGGTATACTAATGTGAAATAGGAAGAAAGGGGGAGAATGGGAAGGGGAAAGGGTGGTAGGGGCATGGAAAGAAGGGAATGGAAATAATATGAGAAAATGAAAGAAATGGAAACATATTCTTTGTAAATAGGGAGAGGGGAGGGATTAAAGGGAGAGCAGGGGAATGGGCAAAAAATAAGAAGCAAGATATATTACATAAAGGTGCAAATACCCAATGATGAATTTCAATATTGTATACCTAAAATGTACCAATCAATTTAATTTTTTAAAAAGTTCAGAAATAAAATATTGAAAAATAATGAAACATGAAACAGACACTAGGAATGAAATTCATGGAATAATACATTAACAACTTGAGTACAGAAATTACAGGAAAGAGAAAATGAAAAAGAAGCAAATATTTAGAAATGAAGCCTCAAAGTTCTCAAAAAAAAAACCCACAGAAAACCAAATTACAAAGTCAAAATTATATGTCTAATGTGCATTAATAAAAATGAAACCATTCCTTCCTATTTCACATTATTAATTATACAGTTTGAACTAGGAACAAAAGAATTACAGGAATAGGGGAAGTGGGAAGGGGAAGGAGAAGGAAAAAGTGAAAAGAAAACTATGAGAAAAGGAAAAATGGAAACAAAGTCTCTGTAAATAGGGAAAGATGGAGGGGGTGAAGGGAGGGCAGAGGTATCAGAAAAAAAAAATCAAGATACATCATGTAAAGGTACAAGATCCCAATGATGAATGTAACTGTACTTTATACCTGAAAAGTACCGAAAAATTCAATGAAAAAGAATTAAACCATATTTCAATGTGTTATAAAATGTCAATGCAAAGCAGCAAAGAAAATCTTAAAGCAGCTGCAGGATGTAAAGACATGTTTTCTGAAGAAGAAATAAAATAAGATTGTTAGCCAACTTATCAAGAAATAGTGTAATTTTTAAATCAGTTTTTCAGACTGGTGAGGACCACCCAGCCATACAGGAGCTCGCTACAAGCCCATCTCCAGTGTCCAGGACCTTCATCATAGCAGATGGGTGAGGACTTCCCAGCCAAGCAGTTCCCTCTGCAACATCCCACCCCTCCCATGCTTTCAGGCCTTCTGGCTCTGCTTTTACCTGGATCCACACTGCAGAGGCACAAGTGGTCATAAAGGCCATTTCACTAAGCTCCAAAAAATAGGATAGAAGTGAACAACTGCAAGAAATGCACACCAGACCACTGTAGTCGGTAAATTGGAGGGATCAGCACCTTCCATCAGAACTTGGACTATCTTCAGGGGAAGGGCAGCTGGAACTTGCAGTAGAACCTTGCAGAGTTCAACCTTGCAGTGGATCAGGGAGCTCAACTTGGGCCTTGCAGCCAGAATTCAGCCTGAATCTCAGGGGTCTGCCATTGGTTAGCTACTGTGACAGCAGAGACACAACCAGAAAGAAGCTCTTCAACTTTTTTATTTCTTTTCCTCTTATTTTTAATTTTTATTTTAAAAATTTTATTTTTCCCATTTTGAAAAATCTTCCTTTTTTCTTTCTTCTTTTTCCTCCTCAGTCTCTTACTCCCCCACATTGTTCTACATCTCCCTTTTTGTTCCTGTTTGAGCCCTAATTCAGATTTTTTCTTTCTTTGTCTTTTCTTCTCTTTTTCCTTTGCTTGATTGTCATTAGTTTCAAAGGAAACTGAGAACAATTTATAGCTTTCCTATTTCTGTTAAGTTGTTCTATTCTTGTCTTTGTTCTTGCATTCTGTCTTTCCCTTTTGTCTTCAACATTTACCTAGACTTTGCATGATCATCCTGTGTCCTCTGTTTTCACTTTAAACCTTCTGTTCTTTTACCTCTCTACCCCTCCCTCCCCAACTCCTTCCAAGTCTACATCCTGAAGGGTAAAGTTACTGTATTGAAGAGTTTATTCACCATAAACATATTTTGGGCTGGTTCTCAATTTTGATTTAATTTACATGGTTAAATGTGATAAATTAATAACTACCACTAATGGTCAATTTCTAAGTTGTGCTTAATGGTATTGTGTTGCTGATTGCATCCGTTGGGCTCAGGGATTGTGATTGATTTAATTAGTTGTTCTTGCTGATATTATGAAAATGAGAGTGATTCTGAGTTATTAGAAAATCAAAATGTAAAAAGCAGCTATATAAGGAAGGTCAAAGAACTAACCCAGGAATTAAACTAAGTACAGCCCAAACAAACAAACAAACTAACAAAAAAAAAATGTGGAAACACCTATGCAAAGCACAAAGACAGACTTCCAGTTCACCAATGGCAAACTTTAGGGTAAATTAGGTGGAAAAGTCTGACAATCAACCAACAAGACACCCTGAACTTATAGCATAGAAGGTAACAAACCAGATTTATAGATGCACCCCCTTGAGGAGACTGCTCAACATTAAAAAGGTACCACCCAAAATGATCAGGAGAATCATATCTGGCATTCACAGGCTTTGAATGCTCCTCTTCAGAGATGAATTGTGGTACAGAACAGAAAGGCCTAGGCCTCAATTGTGGGAAAGAATTAGGTGAAGATTAAATACAGCTTAATTCTGCCAAGAAAATCGTAAAAATAAGACCTAGAAGGATCAAAATCACTCCAAGTTAATGAACTGTGTTCCAAAGCAAAAATTAAGAATATTTCTAGGAATACATAATCAAGCACAATAAAATTTGCAATAGAATCAAACATTAACAAACACCAAAAAGATCAGAAGAGTGGTGTCTTAAATTAGAAGACAAATCTATTAAATTAAAGCTCATCAAGAATTGAAGCAGATAGTACACTAAGACAAGGATATTAAAATGTTTATTTCAACCATATGCAATATATTAACCCATGTAACACATATTAAAAATGTTAGCACTCTCTTCATAAGATCTAAAACAGGAAATTTCAGAAGATTAAGAAGAGTGAATGTGATCATATAGAAATGGACACACATTACCTGAAACACAATCAGAAAATACTAAAATGTAGAGTAGCAATAAACTCTGGAACAACTGCAGTTGGAATGAAATATGAGTAACTGGATTCTTGTAGGAAAAGGGACAAGAAAGGAGATATAAAACATTCACTAAAGAAATGCTTTATGAGTTATCTAATGATTATCTGAATTTGATAAAAAATTGTAATTCCACAGATTCTAGAAGACCACTGATGCTGAAATATGTTACTTAGGTTATGTGGTAAGTACATAATAAACCCAGAATCAATACATAAAAAATATGTCTCTAGTGTATAAAGACAAACTGGAAACTAATTGATATGATTATGATTATAATTGTGTTTACGATTGGTGTAGTGCTTAGATTAATCTCATGGCTTTTACACTGACTGAAATCACCAGCCCATTTTTCATTTTTTAAATTTTGAGAAAAATTTTTGCTAAATCATTAAATTGCCCAAGTTAGACTCAAACTTGCCATCATTCCGCCCCAGGCTTACAGAGAGCAGGCCCAATTGCAATTACTAAAAGCTTAACCCAAATTATGTTTAAAAATAAAGGGAAAGTGAAGGGAGGGCACAGACGAGGGGGAAAAAATGAGAATCAAGACTTGTCATGTAGAGGTACAAGATCCCAACAATGAATGTAACTGTACTGTATACCTAAGATGTACCAATAAACTCAATTAAAGCTGAAAAAAAAATAAAGGGAAAGGAACAAGAGAAACAGATGGGACAGAAAATGATTAGCAATTATCAATTGTAAATAGTATGAGTAACTCAATTAAAAATAAGATAAAAATGTAATGCCCAGCTCTATGCTGCATACAGAGAATGCTTTTAAAGTGCAAGATATATATAGATTAAACCAAAATAATGAAAACTACGCACCATAGTATTTTATGCTAATTATAATGAAATAGCTATAATTAATATAAAAAACTAAATGTAGGGTGAATAGTATTCCTAGGAATAAAATTTTGCAATGCTAGAAAGATTAATTCAACATTTATTTTAGAGGTACAAATATTAAACTATTTTACTGTGTTGCATATTCTTTTATATTTTCAAATTTTTTTGCCTATTACTCTATATAAATTGACTTTCTCTATTAAACAAAAATATAGCTTTCATTTGATTATAGAAATAGAATACATCCACATATTTTTATAAAATACTGACATTAATGTATCAGCATGGATGAAATGCAAGAATATTATGCTGAGTGAAGAAAGCTTTCCCTTTCCCTAAGATGAGTATGTGACTCCATTTTTATAAAATTCTAGAAAATATAACTATTAGTGAAAATAGTGAACAAGAATAAGCTGGTCAAAAAAATTTCAGATTGTCTCTAGTGGAATATTATGCAACACCTTCAAACACTTCAAAATCTCTACATTATCATTGTTCTGGTGATTAGACATACATACACACATTTTTGGCAAACATCATTGAACCACAAGACTAAAGTGCTTTCATTTTATTGTGGATCAATCATATTTCAATAAAATGAATTAAGATATCTATGAAACAGCTCCATCTTGAGAATGCATAATATCAGTAATTTATTGAGCTTATTTCTTTCATCTATGTTTACCTCTTTATTCATTCTATCATCCGAAGTTATTTGAAATCCTAATTTCTTCTTCCTATGTAATAGTACACCAGGCTAAGGCCACCCAAAATGGTACACAAATGTGTTTCACTTCAAAAACATAATTCTGTGCACCCATAAAAATATGCCATCTAGTTTAAAAATAATATATTTTGGTCCCAACATCATGCATTATAAAATTATGAAAATAAATATGGAAGCAAATCACAATTGTCTCGAGAAATCCTTGACTTTATATATACAGAGAGATAAAAATGTGTTCATTTGCTAACATTTATAGGTGACAAGAGTTCTTTAAGTCACTGTGAGATTTGAGGCATTTCCTTTCTTAATCTTAGACTTGCTTTCTGCTCTTCTTATTGTTATAAGTGAAACCACTGACCATACTGAAAAAATAGGAACAAAGGAAAATAGCATGGAAGAGAACTGCATGTATTTTTTAATGTTAATCTTTATTCATTCACAGGCAGTTCCAACTCAGCAGTGTTCCTCTCTAGATTGAATATCTCAAGGACATGATTATCAAATTACAGACCGATGTCCCAGGTCTTTAGGCTGGCATTCACAAGAACTGTTGAGTATCTGTGATTGAAAATAATTGCAAAATATATCAGAGTGATTGCTGAGTCAAACTGTGCTGTAGCTGTCATCAAGTTACCACACATTGCAGATGAGTTTATACTTAGTCATTACTCAAATTATCCATGTGGGGAAGAGACTAATATATATGTGATTAATGTTATCATGGGGGAAAATTCTGATACTCAAAATCAAATGCAACTCTTTCGGATAGTAAGGTGAAACATTAACAATTTTCTTAGCAGGAGTTGCTAGGTCAGGATGAAGTTAATATTTGCAAGTAAATATAATTTCACCTGACAATCTAATCCATTTAATTCATTTCAGTAGGAGATAACATTGTTTTGGGAAAACTATCCATGAAAAATCTCCTTAAATTTTAAAAAGTAGATATCTGTGTTCTAGGAGAATATAAGAGACATTGAGGTACAATTTATTGCATTTAAATGAATTAATATCCTTAGTTACTTTTGATTTTACAGTTTCATTCCATCAACCACTGAATAGAAAGATAATAACATTGAAATATATATATATATATATATATATATATTCTAACATATGTTTTATATA
>NW_022900947.1:44798725-44804720 GCF_012274545.1 Fukomys damarensis | reverse complement strand
GGGAGTGTCAGAAAATGTGTTGCACATGTATATTTAGACCCAGATATATTTTCTGTTACATGAACTTACGTTTCACAGAATTCACTAATGTTTGTTCCATCAGGTACAAGTAGCTAATATTACATATATTATCATGAACCTTGTATAAATTCTGAAACGCCTTCATTTCACTGAATAAAAGTTTATTAGGGGAAAACTTCAGTAAAAATGTTAGAAAGAATATAAAGTTAAGAATTATCTACTTTAAGGATGTTATAGAATTCTTTCAACTACAAAAGAAAGTAGGTAATAGAATATAATTTTCCAGGGAAAGTGACCAATGATCATAAAAAAAAAGAAACAGTTAAAACACAAAATAGAGGGCTTCTTGCCTTGACTTACAGGTTTGTACAATTTCTGAACTATATGAGTATACCAAAAATATAGCAAATTTGTTTTACAAGCTTGTCAGCTAAACCAAATGTTTAGTTTTCATAAATTATTAACAATTGAAATCACCATACCACTTCTTTTGCATGCTGAGGTTTCAGGATGAGTAAATTTTAGTTAGGTTGCTTAATATATTTATATATGCATTGACAAAAATGAAATACACTCATATTAAAACCAAAGATAAAAATGTCAAATGTTTACATGAATTTGGATTCATCTAATTATGCTTGTCTAGCAAAAGCATGAAGATTAAAACAGAGAACAAATATCTATCCTGTATCAATGAACCATTAAAATAATAAAATAATTCAATTAAGATACTGGTATAAATTACACCAAATTATATGAGGTCTATTTATAGAATAAAAATATTAATAATCAGTTGAATATTCACAGTATTTAATCAATTCCTCAGTGTTTCAATGATACCAATATCTGCTCTTGAATATTGAGAAACCTGATGTACTTTTCAATTTCAGATAGCTCTCTTTTCTCATATCAGTGGGATGATTAAGCCTTTGTTTTTTGCCAAAGATGAATATACGGAGCTCTATTTGCTAATGTTCCCAACTAGAAAAGCCACTTACAAATGACACTGCAAGTATCCTGTAACTATTGTGTTTGACTGTCTTCAGTAAAAGCTATTTCAGAGCCAGGAATTTAGCTCAGCAGTTTGGTGGCCTGCCTTACAAGTGCAAGGACCAGAGTTCAATCCCCAGTACCAAAAAAAAAAAAAAAAAAAAAAAAAAAAAAAAAAAAAGCTGTTTCCATCTACTACAAAGTACAATGAATCTATGAAGTAAGCCTCATAATTTGACATTTTATCAGATTAATGAAAGATCAACTATGACTCTCTTTCTTTCTATCTTTTCTTTCTTTCTTTCTTCTTCCTCCCTCCCTCACACCCTCCCTCCGTCCCTTCCTTCCTTTTTCTATTTTCTGTAGCCATCTAGATGTGACAATGTTTATAGGATGCTAACATATCAAGTGACTCCAAAAGGATGCATGAAGCCTACAACAATAAACCAATGCAAGATGTCTTAGAAATTCAGACTCACATGAATTACACTCTTACCTGTTTCATTTTATTTATTTTATGGTGTTCAATTTTAGTTACAGAAATTTCATTAAGTTGTGGAATAAAAGCTAGAAAACCTTAAATCCCCCTAAAAGAAGAGAAATTGGACATAATAGAAAATAAAAAACCTGAAAATTGTAAATAATTTCAAAATACACAGGATAATTTTGTAAAGAGAAAATTAGTATTGATTTACTATGCAAGCACTCTATTTGTATCAGTGTGAAAAGTAAAACATAAGCATATATAGATAGATATATATATTCAAGTAAATGGATGATATAACTATGCATGCCCATATTTCTAAGTCAACTGTTGAAGTTTTATTATTATAAGATTGTCTTAATGCTCTAAAAGTCTAAGATCAGTAATAGTAAATACATTTCAAAAAGCAAATTGCTTCTATACAATATTTTCTACACATTCAAATAAGGCTTTACTTTTGGTGTTAAATTCAAAAGTTTTACTACTTAAATTGAAGTTACATGTTATTTTTTTCAAATTATGAAAAAATATGAGCTGCCTAGTATAATTATAAGTGTACTGGAATCAGATTCAGTTCTGTGCCTAGAGAGAGTTTTTCACTAGATTGTTATATTTTTTAAGGTATTTTTCCTTAAATTTTAACATTTTCTGACAATAAATGGAAATTCAGAAAACAGTGTCTAACATTTTATGAATTAATAAGATATCACAGTATTATAACACTTCTTTTATCTTTGCACTGAAATGTAAGATGATGATTTACTTAATTGATGATACCTCAGTGTTTCATGGTAGGCTATTTATGTCAGAGTTCCACATCTCTGGCTATTTACTTTAAAACTTGATAGATATGACTCATAGACAACACTAGGCATTTTTCTATGTTCTTCTACTTTAGCAAAATTCTAGTTGCAGATTATGCAAGAAAAATCACAAGTTAATGTTTGAGTGGAATAATTATTTCAATACTACATGCAATCTTTAGAGAATGACATACATTAGATTACTGAGTACTTTTAACTTGTACAGATGCAGAACCTCACTGGAAGGTTGGGCTTTTCTTTCCCTGGGACCATTTACCTGATAAACATGACTCAGAGTAGTACAGCATTGTCTGGTAAATGGTTTCAGAAGTCTTAGTCTATGGTTGGCTGACTCCAAGGCAGAATTAAAAAGACAGAGGTGGAGCAAAACTCCTTACTTCGTGGAAGCAGGGAAGTACAGGCGAATCATGTGCTGACAGCACATTCACTCATGAACACCAGTGAATTGATCCACTGGTGAGTATACCTCCCCCAATGACTCAATCACCAGGATAGGTGCCGCTCAATTCAGTCAAGTTGATCACAAAGCTCTGGAATCATATCTAATACAAGTGTCTGAAGGATTCTGCGCCTGCCAGAGGTGAGAATATAAATGTGAGGGTATAGTAAAAGGGGAGCACTCTGTTTTCCTCCACTCCAACTTGTCAAAGTAACCTGTACTTTTTAAAACATAAATCTCTTAAGAAATATTTTTATATGTGGTTGTGCCAAAAACATCTGAAACCACAAATTTAGTTAGCTATCATCACTGCAAGTGATAGATCAGTAACTTCATTCTTAAGCTCTTTTTGAAAATTAACCAGCATTTTTACATATACATGTAATTATATATTTTATATAAATTGTACATATAGTTATATATATAATTTTCCTGCAAATCTAAAGAGATTACTCTTTCCATTATACTAGTGAAAAAGAAGCATTAGAGAACTTCCATAGATTGCTAAAATTTTAAGCATAGCTAGGATTTCCAAACACTTCTGGCTGAGACTTATTTTTGCTCAACATTTTCTCTTATCAATCAATTAGAAAGCTAAATGAAGCATATAATTAAGAATTACTATCTAATCATAGAATATGAACGTTATAGTACTGTATAATAACAATTATATGACAGGTATAATTCAAATATTAACAATTATTAATTCCATATTTTAAAAGCAGACTTTAGTTAACATAATAAGAGCATGGTGCTTAACTGCACAAGATTGAAAACAGTGTTACCACCTGAAATGTTCTAAAAATTTTTCATGCTCCTCAAAAATATACATATGTGTATGAGTATACATATATATTTTTATAGAGTAATTGCATTAGAGTAAGCATTCTAAAACTTTGTTCTACTATGAAGAAAAGCTATCATTTATGTACAGCAATGTGAAATCTCACTACTGTTATGAAAGGATACCAAAAAATTAAAAATTAAAAAAGAGTAGAACTGGGGAGTTTGTATAAATGAAACTTAGTAGAATATTAGTTAAACACAATCAGCTCTTCCTAAATGGGAGTAATGATAGGGGAAGAGGAAATGACAAATTCAAGCACAAACCATATAGGGAAACAAAAGCAGAAGCTGCACTAATCTCCTTGATTATTGGGAGTAAAGATTAATTGGTTTAGCCTCAGCAGACAGCAGATTCTAAAACATTAAAGAGGCTTTTGTTGATTAAGGCTATGTGTTAAAATATGTGTCACACTTTTGGGCTGATCCATTCATGTACTTGACAAGGAAAGAGAAGGGGACGTAGGAGGTAAGTGAAGAAACAGAGAATTTATAATTAGTGCTAAAGAGATGTTGCCTGATCATTGAAGAACCTCTCTGCGTCTTAACGTACGTATTTTTTATCATTAACTTTAAGTTTCCTGGTATAATTTATATATACATAATGATTATATTTGTCATATGGAATTTGTATCTGTATGTGATAGATCTTGATTGGTAGCAATGACTATCTGTGTCTGTTTCATGGATTACTTTTCTTTCCTAAATTGGGCCTGCATGGCTCCTTTTTTAAAAAAAATCTATGTCCACTCTAGATTTGCTGATCACATCTTTCATTATTCATCCTTTTTTTTTTAACTGAGAGATTATTTCCTATCTGTATAGTTTCATTCATCTGTTTATTTACTTAAAATGATATTATTTCAGAAAACTCAGGTGAAGGGCTTCTGATTTCCTCTGCCTGGTTGTCCCCTGGGTTTGTCCTGGGTGGGCTAGAGGTTTTGGATTGCATTTTCCTTCTGAGTCTTGTCATTTCCTATTTTTTAAATTTTCAATTGTGTTCTGTGTTGATGCTTTTCATGTTAGGTAGCTTTATCACTAGTATCAAGGCTTCCTTAGGAAATGTCTGTTCCTCAGAGATATTATCTAAGTATATCTGGCTCTTGGTCTTTGAGTCTGTCCCAACAGCCTACCTTTTCAATTTATCAGGGTTGAGAAGTTGCTTCCTATTTGGCTGTGCAGCCAGTCTTTTGTTACTGGTCTATGATGATGACTGTTACCGTGAAGGATCACGCTGTTGTCATACAAGGGTGAACAACTGATTGCAATATGTATGGCACCCTGGCTAAAATTGTACAGTTAGCCATAGCGATATCATCAAGCAGAGCCTAGAAACTGACAGCCTGTGGGAACTGCTAATTTGGTGCTTTTAATCATAGAAGTAAAATCTATAGTGGTAAAGGACAACACAGAGTGAGAAATGAAGAGAGATATAGTAGAAGCTAGGCTGAAAGACAGAAAGATTATCACCCAAGATTCCAAGATTTGGGAAACTGAAGAGGACAGGAGAGAAAGAATGAAGGAAAAAACAAAAGAAAGTGAACCAGAAAGACTAGATACAATGTTCATTCATGTGAAGATATCAACAAATCAAGATAGTTGAGGAAAGAGACACAAGTCGGTCAAACAAACAATAAAATCAAAACTTAAAAACCTCCCCCCAGAAAAAGCAATGGCAAAAGGAAAATGAAACAAACTCTTAAACAAAGAGTGAAAGAAGAAAAGGGAAACTCCTCTGGTGCCCAGAGAGTGCTGACTTCCTACTTCTTATCCTGCAACTATTTCCCCAGGCTCCCTGTGCTGTTCTGCATGGGGAGAGCTGACTTCTCACACCTGGCAGGGAGGCGGGGTGGGGCAGATGCTACCTTCTCAGATCTAGGCTTTTTGAATCCCCTGAGCATCCGTGGTCTGAGTCCCTAGCTCACACCAGTCAAAGGGAAGGAGGGATCCTGCTGTTCCTCTCACTAACTTCACCTCCACTGAGGTCCTTAACATTTGTATCACTAGAGGTACCAATTAGTCACTATGGCCTATGATGGAAAGAAAGAGAAAGAAAGAAAAAGAAAGAAAGAAAAAAGAAAGAAGGAAAGAAAGAGGAAGGAGAGGGAGAGGCAGGAAGGAAGGAAGGTAGCAGGAAGCAGCTTCCAGGCCACATGCCCCTGAATAATGGTGAAATTTGTTTCCAGCTGCAGCGTCTTCTGTTTGCAGGAAAGCAGAAGAGGATATGGGCAATTGGACTGCGTCCAAGGTTTAGCTATTACAAAATGTGCTGCTATGAACGTTGTGGTTTTTTGTAGAATAGATTACTACTCAGACATAAAAATTGATAAATTAGAGACATTTCTAGCTAAGCGGACGCACTTCGCAGTGATACTCTTACGTGGTATAAATAAG
>NW_022900947.1:44779532-44798225 GCF_012274545.1 Fukomys damarensis | reverse complement strand
ACGCCTCTGTTTTGTTTGTTGTACAAATCTTTTATTTCAGATTGATTTTGGCATCAGATGTATGTCCTTCCCTATCTTCCCAACACCCGTTTTTAGTTGATTTTCTCGAGTAGTTACAACGTGGCTCCTCTTCTATTCAGCCTTAAAATAACTGTCTTGCATTCCTTAGACAGTCAGGGAATAAATGGCCTGTCCTGTATGAAAATGCAAAATATCGTATTACGAATGCGGAAGAAAAGGCAAGGTCAAGCATTATGCATTTTCAGATGTTTACATAGGTGTGAAGTCTTTCTAGAGTCACTAATTAATATAACTTGTGTTAACTTGCATTCTATATTTACTGTAACGATATATAATATGTAATTGTAAATGATATGAGATATATGGCTTCCCTTACCAGAAAGAAAGGTTACATTTTTGCATTAATACTTTTAAGGTGATTGTCACATCATTAAGTTTTGTATCTAAGATGACAGTTATTGATTCCATCAATAAATATTTGTAATCCCTTTAGTCTGTTGCCAGAGATTGTGCTACATTACAGAGACATAGGGAAAAAATAAGACAAGAATGACCTCAACATCCGTTTACATGAATTCTACAGTGAAAGATGACGGAAGCAAAAACAAACAATGTAAATACACGTAGAATAATTAGAATCTGTTACAAGTGAAATATGGGAAATTGCAGAAATAAATTTGAGAAAAATGTAAGAACTTAACTTTTGGTAGGATGATTTTGACAAGCCCACTTCAAAGGTTTCACTGAAACAGAACAGAAGGATGAGGTGGAAGCCTAAATTATAATGCAAAGAACACACAAAACTGTCAGGCTACATTTTGTTTTGTTGTTCCAAAATCTTAAAAAAAAAAGTGAGGTGGAATAGACAATGTTTTCCATTATTAAGTTAGAGAATCAAGGACTACATACTACAAGTCTGTACAAGCCAAATTAGAGATTTATAAATTATTCCAAACATAATCAGCAGTCATTTGAGGTTTTCCTGCAGGGCATGAGCTGAGCAGATTTAGATTTAAGGGAATAATTCTGGCTCAGTGTTGAGGATGCATTAAAGGAAACAAAAATAAAAATCTAAATCCAAGAGCAAGTTTGGAAGTTGCTTTATTCCAGAGAAACAGTGATTTCTGGTTCTACAGATATGCTAAGGGAAATGGACAACTTCTGTGAATTCAAAATTATTCATAGAGTTGTTTGTTCTATGTAAACTCTTGATGGGTGCTAAGGACACAATGAGAGAAATGAAATTCTAGATTCTTCTCTTGAGCACTGAGGTTGTAGTGACATTTATGGACATGATAAAAAGCAGATACATTTTCATCTATTTGTGTTTAACTGAATGATGAAAACTCTAATATTGGACACATATTTTGACTTTTTAAGCTCTATAAATATAGATATCAAGTTAACAGCTAAATGGTTGTTTTTGACATTCAAATAACTGAAGTAGACCTAAATATTTTGGAATTAGTCATTAATTTCTGGGAGCTGGCTCAGGATCAACCCATGATCAAGAGACATCTTACCCTCCTCCTGCACGTCCTGACTTCTCTCCTTTTGTTCCTTGATTCACCCTGGCAAAATAGCCTGAAATACAAGGAAATGTTCCTTGTACTCTGCTTATTGTAGTCCTAGTTGATGTGGTCCTAGGAACAGCAAGCTTGCGCTTCCCCGTCCCCTCCAACATTATCAGTCAGCTATTCTCAGAATGTATTAGAATGGCAAATTATCAAGGAAACCCTGCCCCATCTCGTTGCTTGTACTCCCCCTCCTTGTGCCTTCAATAAAGTGACAAGCAGGCCATGGTGGTCTTCTCCACTCAGCAGGCGGATAGGCCCCACTCAGTCCCACTTCAGTTCTCTTGTCTTCCTCATCTTCTGTTACCCTATTCAGGCCTTGAACCCTTGCCATGCAGATGGTGGCAACTGGTTCCCAATGTGGCCTTAATACTGGGAACAAGCATTTGACAGACGAGAAGACACTGTCGTCTGTGTGCACTGGGGAGGAGAGGGGAATAGACTGCCAGGTGTAAAGCACGGGGCAAGTGATTCTAAAGAAAGGCACCTGTAACATTCATATGCTGCGCGCCTTATTGAAGGCACAGGGAACTACTGTAAAACTAGATCAGTCTTGCTCTTTCCTATCTTTCATTTGGGATACCTGTATGTGGTTCCCAGAACAGGACATGGACACAGTATGAATCTCAGTGCCACAACTTAAACAGATAGTTCAGAGTTATGATAAAATGAAAGCAGACTCCAAGTGGCTCAAGCCAACTAAGGGGTGAATGAGGGAAACGGAGCCTTCAGCCCCAACAGGGGATCCCTCCTGTGTTTTCAGAGGCCTGGGAGATGAAGCAGACGCCACCGATGTAGGTACCGAGCTGGGACTTGCACCCCTGCTGCTCTTTCCATTTCTGTGCCACTATAAGCACCATTGAAAGCAGTCACGCTATCTCCTGGTCAGCAGCATCAGTGACTGGTGAGAGCTGTTTAGTTTTTGTTTTAGGGCAACTGCTTGCCACATCTACTGTCTTTCACACTGTGGACTCAGAAAACATAAGGTCATCATAGGCAAACCCCAGTGCTTCGCCTCTTTAGGAGGTGGAGCTGCCTCTCCCGCCCCACTTGAGCTGCTAAGATCACAGGTTCAGAAGGGGTGGGACAGAAGGATGAGGACAACTGTTTGGCTTTAGCACACCAGGAAGTGCCATGGTCACACTCAGGAAAGCTCAAAACTTGCATTCACCTTGGAAAGAATTGAAATGAGAAAATAAGTAATGGATTACAAGCATCTAGGAAAGCTCTGAAGAGCATAACACATAATCAGAGAAAAAACACTCCTGGTTTTAAGAGCCAAGGCCACTGCTAGTTATCAGCCTGATGCTGGCTGCCAAGGTCTGGAATCCAAAACAAAGCCAAAGAAACTGCAACTGTGTTTTACCAGGTATAAAGAGATTTTACAGGAGGAATCAAGTAACAAATTTTAGCTAATTAATAAATGTATCTTTATTGCAATTTGAGTTCATGTGTAATTGGTGTGCCTAAAACATTTCTTGTACACTGCAAATTCTTGAATTATATTTATAAGGTTAACTTGTTCTTTTCTTTACTTTGTTAATGAAGAATGCAAGGTTACTACTGTTCTATTGGCAGTCAGTCAAAAGTTTAAAATGTAACAATATGAGAACAGAAAAAAAAAAGGAACCCTAAGATTTTAACACTTGAAGATGTTTGTTGTAAAAGGTTTATGTTTACAGGCATTAAGAGCTTTCATTCTTTCCAGTTATATAAGAGATCTCTATTAACTGACTTACAAAATATTTTGACTAGTCTTGTTTACAATTATGAACCTAGAATTATAAAAGGGTATTATAATTCAATTAGGCTAAATATATTTGAGTGCACTCTAGTTTTATAAATTGTCTTAGGTTTGTTTATTTGTTTGTTTTTCCCATTGTACAGCTCTTTTGTTTGAGCTCAACTTTATCTTCCTTTTTATATGCCTTTTAAAATTAAAAAAGGATATATGCTTATAATTTAAATTGGCGTATATATAAATGTTATTGGAGTTAAAGGCATATATTTCTTTTTCCCCCCAGGCTGCTCACATTTATGAAATGTAATAAATATTGTTGTCTGAATATAATCACTTCAAAACTTTAATTGGTTACAAAAAATATAACAATCTGGTTTTTATAGATTATTACATAAGCTTTGTCAAGGTGATTAAATGGACACCCTGAGATTTGAGGGCTGCTAAACACGACTCCCCTGGGAGAACAAAGGAGCAGCCCACTGAAAAAATTTTCCAGTATTTGCTCTCTAGGGGGACCTGAACAGTTTCCATAGTCTTACAACAAACCCAATAGTTTTCATAGCCCTATAAAAAACTTACATCAATGAATATTGCTTAAATATTTTATTGTAATATGTTTAAAATGGTTGTCATCAAAGGTTTAAGTTCTAAATATGTTATCGTGATATGTTTACACCGGTCATCTTCAAAAGATTAATTTTTGTGAGAAAAACAAGGTTTTATTAAAAAGACGCTTTTGGTAACAAACTAAAGGCCATAAAGTTTCATACATGTAATTATGATTATTATTGTTAATTTTCTCGTGTTATAAATGTATTCATGCTTTCTGACTCTACAGGATTTCTGATACACTGTTTATGGTAATAATCTCCTTTTGACTCAAGTGTTTGCCTTTTTCTTACACTGCCTCTACTTGTGATAACAAGTACATTTATAAAGTGATGCATTTTCTTTAGACACTTTGGCTAAGAGTGTTTTTGTGTGTGTTTTGTGAGGAGAATGAATGCATTTAACAATGCCCAAGATGGGCATTTATGTCTTACAAAGATAATGCCATCATGTTAAAATGTTGTCCTGTTAAAATGTTATGTGTGGCTCTTGATTTGAAGCTTTTTTTTGTTAACATTTTACAGGACTTCAATTACTAGAGCTATCATGTTTGATAATAATAATCTTCTAACTATATTTTATATTTGAAAGTGCTGGATATGCTGTTAAAATTATAATGAGTAAGGTCACTACTTCCATTGTAATGCTAATGTTATTGATCCTCTCTCCTGGGTATTCAACAACTAAAGTTTAGACACCAGAACTAGAAAGGTAACTGGACTAAGACGACAGCCAATATTTTAGCCCTGGCCCTTGAAGTTCTACAAACAACCCAGGACATGAAGAACTTTTGTTACAAGATGTGACAACATTGATAAGTCACTCAACCTCCTGAGCAGGGAGATTGTTGAACACCAAAAAGATAAGGATTAGTAGTGTACCAAAGGAGTGTCACTTGTAGGGAAAAAAAATCTTCCCTGCTTTCACAGAAAGCAACATGGTCAAGCAAGGCCACAATACATCGTGATGGCTGACACTGACAGGAGCTGAGAAGCTCTATACAGGGTTCAAAGTAATGCCTGAGGGGAATGAAATAAGCTTGATAAACAGGAAGGGGTTAATTTTAATTAATATAGGTCTCACCTTAACTTGGTCATAAACAGCCAGTATAAAAGTAAAATTGAAAGATATATAAAGTCAAAACCATAGTAATAAAGCTGTATATAAGAAGGGGTTCCAATTGCTGACCACTACTGGAAGTTTCCAACTACACTGGTGACTCACCCCCATTAAAGGTCAATAGACAAAGCTATAGTAAAATTATAAACTGCAATATGTTTTTAAATATTTAGCTAAAATTGTTTTTTCAATTATTAAATTTTCAAGCTAAATGTTCACAGCTAAAATTAAGAGGAAACATATGACAAAATATCAGACCAATGGCTGATCTGAGTACATTGGTGTTTACAACTAATTAATCACAACCAGTTATAGATAATCTCCATTAATAAGAGGATCTAAGAGTCAGCTGGTTGACTATTTTGGTCCTTTAAAAACAGATTCTAAATATTGCTGTTTCCCCAACCTGCTTTCTTATTTTAGTACTTATACTTTGATTATATGCTGTAATTTCTCAAACAATTTTGATTATTCTTGCCTATAGGCTGCCAAACTCCAAGTGGTCATATAGGTAAAATCAACAGCAAAAGTGCCAGGTTTTTTTACCAAAATCCATCAGATTGACTTTATAGAGAGAGTTTATAATTGTGAAATTATGACGTGGTTTTTATTTGAGGTCTTCTGAATTATCTCTCTAAAGAGAGTCCCTAACTGTGGTCTTCCCTACATTGATCCTTCTCAGCTCAAAGAAGTTACATTGAAACTACGTCCTTAACTACAGTTTGAGGTGCTTTTTATAAAGGAAATCATTTTAGACAGCTAGGTCTCTTAGACACATTATAAGTGCTTGTGACACAGGTCCATTGGATAACTAGCGGGGCCAAGCCATTGTTGGGCATACTCACCTTTTCTTACGTGCATAACTACATAAACAAAAAAGTGGGTACAGCTGTCACCACAAGCTCAATTAGATCTCATTACTTTCATTTTAAGTTTTTTAGATCCACTTATGGAAAGTAAATATGTACCAAGACAGATCTACAGTCATGTCCTAGACACGAGTGTTGTCAAAGTATGTCCTAACTAAAAGGTAAGTGGCTCAATACAATTTAAAAACATAGGGGGCAGGGGATGCTTATATTTCAACAGAAAATAAAAAGATGCTGCTGATGTCATCCTTCTAGAGTGTACCACCATGGACCAAGATGGTGGATTCGCTGTAAGCAGCACGATGTGACATCCTTGCTGAAAGTCATTCAAAGATTATATCTGAGTGACTCCCTTCACCTGCTACAGTCCAAGGACCTACAAAGATCACAGAACTGATGCAGTTTCCTTTTTCTAACAAAAAAGGGGCAGATGCTATGGGTCAAGCTTGAAGATGGACCTTTGCTTCCTCCCTACTCTCTTTCTCCACCCTAGTCCCTTTGTCCTACATAGACTAGTTCAAAAAAGGGGCAGATGCTATGGGTCAAGCTTGAAGATGGACCTTTGCTTCCTCCCTACTCTCTCCACCCTAGTCCCTTTGTCCTTCATAGACTAGATAGGCACTAATGTGTCCTACCTTCTGGAAGGCCATGGCTTCCATGGTATAGCACCAAGTTCATCCAATTTTTCTTTTCTAGGCATGTCTCCCAGCCTAGGCATGTCTCCCAGCCTGCCTATGTGCTTTGGGCCTAGTACCTTTTGCTTGTCCATAATGCAGACATCTGCATCTGTCCTTATGCAAAACAGCACTGGCCAAACTCTTGATGAGATGCTTCTATATCATAGTTACTTCTGTGTCCAGAAGAAACACATCATTTCCCTGCCCCTTACAGCCTCGTCATAATGTCTTGCCCAGTCTTATTAATCCTATTTATGTACCATGGGAAGATTATTGTGCAGCCTCTTCAAACATTACCATATTGCAACAAGTGGAGTTTTTAGACTGGTCACATAATATTTAGAGCTTTTTAGGCTCTTACCTTAACCCAACTTTATCCATAAACCGAATATATAGACGGAGTGACCTATGGAGGCTCTTGGCTTCTTTGTGCCCCATAAAGCACTCCAGTCACAGCCTAAGAGATATTGGTCCTGCAGGTGCAACAGTTCCTTATGCTACTTCATGTGTGCAGTCTCATTTTGTCCTAATAAATGTAGTACCAGCACAGCTACCAATCTGATGGCACATGTTACCTCTCCTACCCCTCCTGTAATTTGACTAATTATCTTACTACATTGAATGCAAACAACTGTACTATGGTGTTGTACAGACCATTGTTTCTCATGGTTGCCACTAACCTCTCTAAACCATAATATTATGACTAGCATCTCCAAGTATTAAAATAAATCCAGAACCAACTCACACTTTGTAAACCCAGAATGATTGGACGGATCATTTTAGGTATTGTCTCACATGTCACTATCATGACCACTATCACAGATTTTGCAGTGGCCTTAGCAGAAATTATTCAGACCACTCATTTTGTCATCCAGCTGTCTAAAAACAGCTTCTATGCCTTAACTCAGCAGGTGGATATGTTCCTCCAAATTGGAGGAATATATTCTGACCTTAGAGGAGACGGTGCTTCAGACTGGAAATCAGGTCAAGGCCCTACAGTTTTGGCAGGGCTTACCATGGCATGCTAAATATGAGCATATATGTGTTACTGCCCTGCCGTATAATAATTCCCAGTGTCCTTGGGAACAGGTGGCAGCACATCATATGGGAGTCATTCATGGCGCTAACAGAAGCCTTGACCTTGCCCATCTCCATTAACACATTATTGATATGCAACATGCCCAATACAGAGTCTCACACTCAGTAAGGCCGCTCAAGCAGTACTCGGTTTATTAAGTGGATTCAAGCAATTCAGTATAAATTGTCATTCCTTTTGGATGTTTTTCAGCATCATCCTTGTTCTGTGTGTGCTTATGTTCCTTCTCATAGACTGTTGCAGAGTCTTCCAACAGGGCACCATGGGTCTTGCCATCCAACAGCACCAAACCACCCTTAAGCTAGAAAACAAATAAAGGGGAGATGTTGGGAGCCAGCTCAAAATCATCAATGATCAGGAGGTGTCTTACCCGGCTTCTGCAATGCATGACTTCCCTCCCTTTGGTCCTTAATTCACCCTGCCAGAGTAGATAGCCTGAAATACAAGGAAAGGTTTCTTGTCCTCTGTTTATTGTAGTCCTCGCTGACATGGTCCTAGGAAGAGCAAGCCTGCCTGTCCCTGTCCTCTCCAGCCTTATTAGTCAGCTATTCTCAGAATGTGTTAGAATAGAAAATTACGAAGGAAACCACGCCCATTCCTTTGTTTGTACTCCCCGTCCTCATGCCTTAAATAAAGTGACACGCAAACCGTGATGGTCTTCTCCATTCAGCAGGTGGCGAGGCCCTATCTAGTCCTGCTTCAGTTCTCTTCTGTTTTTTTTGTTTGTTTGTTTTGTTTTGTTTTGTTTTTAATCTTCTGTTGCCCTATTCAGTCCCCAGAACCTTTCTGTGTAGTCTGTGGCAATTAATGAGATGGTACTATGAGTGTGAGTGAGGCCACCTGAAAAAGCAATGGAGAAAGTAAATAAATGCAGAATTTTCTACTTAAAAGGAATCAATAACTACCCATAGTAAAAAGACAGTGTTTCTCCTAAATTTAGTGTATTTAATAGTGCTGCTTTGATTAAATACCTTCTCCATATTTTCTCACAAAGACAGAAGTTTGACTCCTCCTAAGACCCTTATCTTCTGATTTTGGCCAAACTTTAAGAGTAGATATGTTACGAGATGTTTGTCTAAAATTTCAGTCCTGAGATTCTTCTACACTAAAACTTTGATATATTTGCATACATCCCAGAATACATGCTTTGTGAATATAAAGCTGAAAATCTTTCAAAGGCAAAGTTAAAATGGTACCATAGAGTCATAGAACATTTATGAGAATTGCTATTGGAGGTATATCTTAATTTATATAAAGTCTAAAAATGATTTATGAAAATGTATGATTTAGCTTATCACAGTTAAAGTATTATTAATTTTTTCATATGCTCACATGTTTTAAAGTAATTTTATAGGCATTAAACTTTCATAAATGTCTTCAATATTTGAAACTTTAAGGTATTTTATATGTAAAATATAATTTTCTGTGTATAAAGTGTTACAAAATGAAACATTTTGTCTCATAGACTGAATTTTTTTTTTCTTATTTAAGAAGGGAGATGTAAATCAGTTTCCCAAACTTTGATAATCTCTGGATTCACATGGAAAACAATTTTTTGGATATCACAATTAGAATCTCCTATCAACATCTAAAGTAGCTCAAAAATGTTTAGCAGAATATATGATTGCAATCATATCGGAACCATAGCCACCCTATAAGTTTTATTTCACCCATTAACTTCTAAGGAAACTGCTGGCATTGTGTGATATTTAATGTAGACAGTGTCTATTTTCCAATTTAACTAATTTAAACTGGTAACAATTTTCCTGGGCATTTAACTCATCAGCAAGGCATTCAGAGTAAGTGTAAATATTTAATAGAGATTACTGAAACTATATTGAAGATTCTATATATTTTTAAAAGATTTTTAGTTTTTATTAGTACGTGTTTGTAGTATGTGCAGTTTACAGTGATCTTGGGGAGTGGGTACATATCCATAATACAACTTGTTTCTACTTTTATCCCCTTCTCTTACCTCTCCCTCTCTAAGTCCTCCTCTAATTCCTCTTTTTCCATTTTTATTCTTGTTGATATTATTAATGTTTGCTCATCTTTTTGACATATAATTATTACATTCACTGAGGTTATTAAGTTCCTATGAAAAGAAGAGACACTTCACAGAGGAAGAAGTACACATGATCAACAAATACATGAAAAATGTGCAACATCTCTGGCTATTAGAGAAATACAAATTAAATAAATAACACTAAGATTCCGTCTTACTCTAGAATGAATGGCAGTCATCAAGAAATCAAGAAATAAGCACTGATGAGGCTGTGGTTAAAAAAAAAAATCATTCCTACAATGTTGGTGGGAAGGCAACCTCGAAGAAACATTATGGAAATCAGTATGGAGATTTCTCAAAGACCTTAAATTAGGTATTCTATTTGACCCAGCTCTCTCCTTTCTAGTTATCTTCTCCAAAGAACTAAAGATGGCATACTATAACAATACATGCATACCAATGTTCATAGTACAGCAGTTCATAATAGCTTAATTCTGCTGGAAGCCTACATTTATACCTAGTCAGAACAATTCTTTTTGAGGTTTCAATGATAACTTTCAGGGACCCCCAGTGAATCCCCCAATCCCCAATTAGGTAGGAGATACAGAATGAAGACAAAGATAAATTGTAGAAGAAATGAGGCCAGGGAGGTCAGAGCTTCTAGTGAGCAAAGACCCTGAACTTCCAGACTTGACACTATCTTATTAAGCACAAAGCATCAGATGGGAGGAGAGGACCAGGTATGTGGGACAATGATCAGACATGTGATGGAGGCCTGGTAAGAACAGAACAAAGCCTTCTTGAAAGAAGTGCCTTTTAGGTTAATGTGAACTTGTTCTTTCCCTTGGAGTCATACTAACTTTTTACAGAGGATGAGCAATAAGAGATCTTCAGCTGCAGATGCTATCAGCTAATACGGGCACCACAATGTCACTGACCTGAGTTAGTCTCAGCCATGGCCAGTGGCATGTAGAGTTCTCTTTCTGCGTGCTAGCTGCAGCCATTAAGCTGTGCACTTAAGCCTTAGACCAGTTCTGAATTATAAGCAATTAAGCCAAGTGGATATAATCAATGCTTGCTCAAAAGCATCTTTTTTAAAAAAAAATTGGTACTTTTTAGGTTTACAATATTCATCATTGGGATCTTGTACCTTTTCATGATGTATCCTGGTTCTTAGTTTTTCCCCACACTCCTGCCCTCCATTTACCCCTCCGCCATTCCCTCTTTCCAAAGACTTTGTTTCCATTTTTTCTTTTCTTACTTTTCCTTTTCTCTTCTAACCTGCTCAATACCATCTTAAGGTGCTCTCCTTAAATAACAAACAGCCATAAGTTCACCAGCACTGCTTACATCCATCAACAAAAGATTGCATAAAGAAAATGTGCTATCTATATATAATGGAATGCCACTTGACTGTAGGGAAGGACAAGTTTGAGACATTTGTAGAAAAATGGGTGCGCTTGGAATGTATAATACTGACTGAAATAAACCAGACACATACACTTAAATACCTTATGGCATCTCTTATTTAAGTAAGGTAAAAAAACAAATACGAAGCACAATAAAGATGGATAGAAGGAGAGAAGGGGATGGATTTCTTGCAGTAGAAAGATATCCAAGAGAGTAAGGGTGAAAAGAGAAGGGGAGGAAATGGGGAAAATAGTAGAATATTGAAGATGCTATTGTGTCTTTCTCCCTAGAGAAGACCACTTTGTGACATATTATATTAATTTTATAAAAAAATTGTGTGGAGTGTGTGTGTGTGTGCATGTGCATGTGCTCAGGCGGGCCTTTGTGTGCGTGCGTGTATGTGTGTGTGTGTGTGTGTGTGTGTGTGTGTATATACACACTTTAATGCTAAATTTACTGAACATTCAATTAAATTACCCAAGTATTCTTTTCTGATCTTCTCTTCCTAAAAATCTTATATTTATACAAATATCATCCTCTTTTATAATTTGTTATGCATACAGGATCATGTCTGAAAGTTGGTAGAAAAATATTTAAAAAATAAATTGGCAAGTAGCTATTTTATTTTGTCTAATACTTTCCTAACTGAAATTGTAAAGCATAAAGCTTGAAAAGTGAGAAACACTATATGATTATCTGGTATCTTCACACTTGGCCCAAAATGAAACTATTTCAACCTAATTGCAGTCCCAGCCCACCTTGTAAATGCACCCATATATCACTTCTGCCGCTGATTATTCCTTAGGCAGTAACATGTAGGATCAGTAAATTTTCTGTCTCTGAAAATATAGATGTCTAGTGTAATCTGCAGAAATGTTGGAAAACAAATAGTAGGCTATTTGACTGTCATCCTGGCTTCTATGCTATTCTCTAAGAGAATAATTTTCTATTATTTGGCACAAGTATCTTACTCCCTAGAAATAAATTTTCTTGCTATGCGAGCACATGCTCCCCCTTGAAGTCAATAGGAGTTAAGATTGTGTGTTGAAGGGTACAACTTAAGTGTTGAATGCCACATAACTGACATTCACTATTAGTTTTCTGTGCCTCTGCTGAATTCCTATTTTCTAACATCTTTTCTTTTGAAATACTTTAAGGAAAAATACAATATAATATAAAAAATGCACATAGTGTCCATCTGAATCAAACTTCGTGTTTTACAACTTAGACTCAACTTACTTTTAAAGAAAGAGTAGATAGTTTCAGTTGAAACCTCTTCTGCTTCCTTTTCAATGCCACTGTTGCCCATTTCTCCAATGTGTGTATGAATATATATATTCATTATAAATTAAGCATATCAATTTCCAATTCTGAATTTCTGTTTATATGAATATATGCATATCCATGAACACAGCTCATAGAATTCTTAGCTGTAGTAAACTTAATAGTTTTGCAATTTTGTTTTTTCTTATCCTCATTTTTCAAATACTATATAAGGGAGTATTACTTTCCTTAAAATATGAAAATCTAGTTTGTCCATTGTGAGTATTTTAAAAAATTCAGTTGTAGAAAACTGAAAACTGTATTTTCCAGCATTAACTTGATAAGTATTTGTGTTTTTAAATTAGTATTTCCAGCAACGTTCTAAATTATATGTATTGATATAATTTCTTTTTACCAATAGCCTCCAAAATTTTGTCCATGACTCATAATGACATAATCACTTACTCAGCTTTGACTTCTTCTTTCTAATATAGACAGATATCTACGCACAGATAGTATTAAAATATCCATAGGACAAGAATCACCCCTATTGCTTGTGATATATTTTGTATTTCATTTCCTTAATTTTGACCCATTATATGAGTGCATCTATTTACAGAAAAATTTGTTAATTCCTAAATGTGAACATGACCTGAACAACAAAACAAAATGGACTAACCCCACATTTGGCTGAGTTGAAATAAACATTTCCCCTACTTTTTCCTACTTTAAACAATTTCTATCAAAATTTTGAGGACTGATGGCAAACAGAAGCCTTTTACTCTCCTATGTTTTAAAATAGCATTTTTATATAAACCTGGAGTCCTACCTATTCTGAAATCCATTCCATTTCAAATGTTCTCCACCCACTAGCACTTTTCTTTCTATTCAGAAAGAAGCATGCTTTGTTCTTGTTGATTTTCTTTCTGAAAATGACACTTGATCAGAATTTTAAATTCCCTAGCTGCAATTTTTTTTGCCAAATAATATTAATGCAGGCATTACCACTGTGGTCTACAATAACACTAAGAACCTATTACTTAGAACAGTAACATTTTCATTCAATTAGTAGTTTTGCACTTGAAAGAGAACACATTGTAACGTTTGGCTTTGTCACAAGGCAATACAGCATAGAGCGCTAGTCACATTTTCTCTCCATGAACTTAAATCTCTGCTGATTACAGATACAAGAAATGTAATAGCCTACATTCTGACAAATATGTATTATGTAAAGACCCACATATATCAATGCTATGAAGAATTACTTTGATTAATTTACATTCACCTGTAGTAAACAGTAATTCCCAATCTCATAAACAGGGATTTATACATACAATAGAGCAATAGAAAAGTATTGTCAATGTGCTGATCTCATAACTTTGCAATCTGTGGGATTTCTAAAGAAATAATTTTAGCACGTTTCTCATATTGCCATTATATTTCTAGAGAACAGGTGGCATGTTGTGAAAAAGGTGCATATCATACAGAGATATTTCAGTTAGGTTAAAACAATCTCTCATTTTCATACAATTTTTCAATCTTTGCTTATTTTAATTTAAAACAATTTTAATGAGTACAAAACATTAGTTCCTCAGTTATACTGCACTCAAAATGTAGCATATTTCTCACCTGAAGGCACTAATTTTAGTGATATCCTAATTATTTTCCTACAACCAATGGTTGAGCTATAAACTGAGGATTAAATAGTAAGTGGAGAACAAACAGCAGGAGCAGATGAATTCTTGAAAACAAATGATCTCTATTTGAATGCAAATATAGCCATTAATAAAGAATGAGGAAAGAAACATCTTAAAATTGTAATATGTTAAAGTGAATTATTTCAGAGAAGGTTATTTTCCAGCAGCTCTTTAATGATCTATTTCTTCATATGTTGGTAACTAATTATTACATATATTTTGTATGTATTTTTAATATCCACAAACTATGGATTTGATCTTTATTTCTTGTCAGTGTATTTGAAAGTAATTTGCAGAAATATTTAAACTGCTGGGTTTCATGCTAAGTAGGAAACAATGGGATTGAAGACTTAAATTACTTGGCAAGCCAGAAGATAAATAACATTGTTTAGTAAAATGCAGTGAAGATGAGCATTACAAAAGCCTATATCTTTGCCTCTTTAAAAATACATAAAGATTCTAAATTTTGTAATGATAGTTGATCATAGACAACAATCTCGCTGAACATTATGTATCAAGTGATTTATCCATCTATTTATCTGAAAGTTCCAGCTATTCTTTATTAGATGGAGTGCAGAATTTTCTTTGTACAAGCAAACAAGAAGGTAGGAGTCGTCACTCTATGTATAGTTATGTGTATAACTATTACAGTAGGAAATGAAAGAGGTAGTAATGGATTCTACCCTCTGTGGTAACTGATACAACTATGGTGCTTTTGTGACTTCACAATTCTTCACTATCTGAATCCAAACTTCATCTTTGATCTTTTGATCAGCATCTTGTACTTGTCATTGAATATGCTGTTTTTCTCTCTAAATTCCTTTGTTAGCCAAGCAAAATACAATGAAGCACCTACTAATAGCAAAAGTCAAATACACAATTCTTACACAGGATTTTAGGCTTCTAAAAGTACAATTCTTTTACTTTGTTTGTTTGTTTCTCTTTTTTTTAAGACAGGATCTTGCTAGGTAGGCAAGCTTGGTCTTAGAACTCACTGTGGAGCCCAGGCTGGCCTTCAGATTGCTGAAGTAACAGGAATACACAACCATGCCTGGCTTTTCTTTGTGTTCTTAAAGATTTTAGTTCATTACTTATTGGCATATGTTTACATTACATAATAAAAACATTATGTGAAATTGGTACATATTTTTATCCTTTTTCTCCCCTTGTTGATTCAACAATGAATGGTTTAACTATTAATTCATTAGATTCATATTTTATGTTATGTTCTGTATTTCTTTTCTTTCCTTTTTTTTTTTTTTTGTAGCAGGTATCAAACTCTCTTAAGACTTTGTGCTTGTCAGGCAGGCATGTTGCCACAGAGCTAAATCCCTTGCCCACCTGTATTTCTTCAACATGTGACTTAGTGAATTGTATTTTGGCTCAGACCAAAGATCCACATGCATCCAGGAGCTTATATGCAGCCAGCCCCGTTCTATGAAGTGCAAACATCATTTAATAATGATTTACCCAATATATTTTTTTATTTACCCAATTTCAAACTCAATACTGTGAACAAATGCTATTGTATTTTACTTTCTTTCCTTGAGAGTTTATATTCTTGAAATGTCTTTCTTCTTCAGCTATTTGTTCTTAGTCTACTTTTCCTGTTAATCTTTCTGGACTTGGTGTCTGATGAATATTACAATGATCTCCTGAAAATACTGCTATGAAAATTAGACATCAGAGAAACCCTGACTTCAGAGTAGTCCAACAAAATAGATTTGACCAAGGCCCTCCAAGAAAAAAACTGAAAAAAAAAATTGTAAAAATGCAGGAAAGGAAATTATAGTTAAACTGGGAAGACAAAGAAATAAGTTTCCTCAGCCTTGTCCTCGGGGTACTTAGAATGATTCCAGCATTATGTAAAGGAAAAATTGAAGCAGGAATCAGAAGGCGAACATTGTCAAGTAGTTGTGGTCAAACTATGGCCTTATTGGTTATTATCTCAGGTCTGGTTCTGTGATTTCCTCTTTTCTCCTGAGAAGTTATTGTTAGAGAGGGCAACTGAGCACCCATCATAAAATGACTGTTCTTGTTTAGAAAGACGGCTTCGGGTCATGGTGTCCCAGGGTCCTGGAGTCATGGGGCAACTGTTTCTGCTTGGGAAGGGAGGCAGTGCTAACATGTGGTCACATATTGTAAGGATCACTGTTCCTGTAAACTTGAAAATATCCAAGTTACTTTAGTCTTGAAGGAGGATTAAAAAGATTAGTAAAATTCCCTGATAGTTAACCTTGTATTACTAGCTTTTAGACAGACACTCCTTAAGTGCCTTACTTTATCTCTCTGCAAACCCCAGGAAGAATTCGACCCAGGGTCAGATTAGTAAAGGTGACATATACAAAACAAAGAGAGAAATGCTAACCTTGTGTCCTCTTGTTAGGTACCCAGTTGACATCTAAGGGCCCAAGTAAAAAGTCAGTGCTTCATAGTAAAAACAGCATTTAATCCATATTACAACTTTTTCCCTTTTGCACATAAAAACAAACACACCTTTTTTCCTAGGTGGCCTAACCTATATATGTCTCCCAAACACGCATTGCTAGGTTAAACTCTTCTTTGGAAACTAGATCCATTTCTTTCACTTCCCATAAATGTACATAAGTCTTTATTGATTTTTTTGCTAGTTGATATTTTTATTTGTGATAGTTGGGTATTGAGGTCTCCTATTGCAATTATATTACTGCTTATTTGATTATTCACATGCATTAGTATTTGTTTTATATAGTTGGGTGCACTGGTATTTGATGCATATATTTTTATGAATGTTATCTCTTCCTCTAGGATAGTTCCTTCAACAATTATGTAGTGTCATTGTCTCTTCTGATAAGTCTTGGTTGAAATTGACTTTGCAAATAGAATATTTACCCCTATTTTTTTTTTTCTGTGTTCCTGTTGCATAGAGTATTGCTTTCCAAGAACTTTTGGAGAGCTAAGTAGGTTACTTGTATGCAGAATATTACTGGATCTTTCTTCTTGATCTATTTTTCCAAAGTGCTTCTTTTAACTGATGAATTGAGACTTTTCACACAGATGGTTATAATTAGTAGGCACTGAATTATTCTTGTCATTGTATTTTTTTCCTTTTAATTGTTCCCTTTCTTTCCATTCCATTTACTTGCTTGCTTTGTCTAGTGGATTCATTCTATTGGGATTGTTGGAATTGTTGTCTTCATTACCTTTTTCTAGACTATCCTTCAGAAAATTTTGGAGTGCTGGTTTGGTGATCATGAATTTTTCAGATAGTCGTTATCATGGAAGTATCATATTTCTCTATCAATTTTGAAACAACATCATGGGGTATATGAATCTGGACGACAGGTTATGCTTATCAAGAGATGAATGAATAATGAAAATGTGGTATTCATATATAATGGAATACTATTCTGTCATAAAGAAAGAAAACCTTGAGTCATTTTTATGTAAATGGATTCACATTGAAAAGACCATCATAATAAATGAAATAAATCTGATACACCAGTTTAAATGTCACATTATTTCTCATGTGTGAGAAAACCAAAGGATAAATAAGAAGCAAAATAGAGAACAGATGGGGGAAGTAGAAAGAGAATGTTCAAATGAAAAGAGGAACAAAGGAGGGGGAGGGAGGAAGAAGGAGAAAGGGATTTTTGAAGAGAGATAATGTGAGGGTCGATGGAAACAAGGAAGGAAGGAGGGTTGAAGGAAAGGCAGAGGAATGGGGAGAAAAGAAGAATTAAGACGTATTATCTAAAGGTACAAGTTCCCCATGGTGATTTGATCACTATGTATGGCAAATATGTATTAATAGAAACTTTTTAAAATGCATTAAACTCAACAAGTCTTAAATCAAAAACATGCCCTGCCTTTCAGGCTGTCTCTGATCTCATATTATAGCACATGCACAGCCATATGCGGACCCAAATCCCCTGGTCTCAGCTAGCCAATGGCTGTTCCCCACGACTGAGACTGAACACAATCTACAAGGCCTAACTTTAGTTTCCTTACCCTCAGGGTTGAACTCCACTCCGTTCTATTACAGGTTTCCCCTGCCCTTTCTTAAAGATGTTCAAAGTTGGGAGCTCAGAAAACTACCCTTCATGAGAACCTATGCCTCTGCAGAGTTGGTCTAAGGACTGGCCCAATCAGGAGCTTTGAGAATGGGGGGGTGTTTCAAGGCGCCTGCGCTGCTACCTTCCTTCCTGGGTCTGTTGTCGTGCAGGCCGGGAGGTCGCGTGCCCGCCGCCGGGTGATTGCAGGCAGGCAGGCAGCTGAAGAGACCCCCTCTGGGGTCTTTGGGGCCTTCCCAAAATGAACAGACATTTCTCAAACAAAGAAGTAAAAGCAGCAAGAAAATATTTGAAAAAATGTTCCACATCACTGGTCATTCGAGAGATGCAGATGAAAACAACACTGAGATTCCACCTCACCCCACAGAGAATGGCTGCTATCAAGAAATCACACAATAACAAATGTTGGCGGGGTTGTGGGGAGAAAGGAACCCTTCTCCATTGTTGGTGGGAGTGCAGACTAGTGCAACCACTATGGAAATCAATATGGAGATACCTCAAAGAGCTTGGACTGGAGGTTCCATTTGACCCAGCCATCCCTCTGCTGGGTATCTTTCCAA
>NW_022900947.1:44775409-44779207 GCF_012274545.1 Fukomys damarensis | reverse complement strand
AGGGAAGGTGTGATGGGTAGGGGAAGAACAAAAAGGGAAAAGAAAAAAATATGAGACAATGAAAAGATGAAAATAAAGTGTTTGTAGATGGGGAGGGGAGGAGGGGGTGAGGGAAGGGCAGAGGTAAGGGGAAAAAATGAGAATCAAGACTTCCCATGAAGCGGTACATGATCCCAACAATGAATGTAACTGTACTGTATCCCTAAAATGTACCAATAAACTCAATAAAATTAATAAATTAAATAAAAAACAACAAAAAAACATGCCCTACCAAGCTCCCCTACTGATTGATAATACCTCATTGCACAGCCAGATATGACTCTTTGTGACATCATCTTCTTTTACTCTCCACTTCCATAGGAAATAGTATGAACCGATTCCTTGACCATTCCTGTAATCTGGACACACCGTGTCTATGACCACAGACATAGTTCACTATCTTGTCATTACTTATCTGGAACTGTCCTAATGGGTAACCACTCAGATGAACTTATTTACTTTCTTCTCAACACACTGCAACTGAACGTCAATGTTAAGTAACAAGCCTGATAGAAAGAAATCACATGTGGGAGTATTTTAAATCATTTCAATAGAGCTATTTCTTTGTTATGCTTGCAGTGACCAAACTGTTTGTTTTTTTACAGAGATGCACAAAATGGGAAGATTTAATTTACCAAAATAAAGAAATGCAGCAATTATTCAAGTAAACAATTCTCTAAAGTGTTAAGCATCTATATCCTATAAGACACACTTGATGAATCTTTCTCATTCACACTTAATACCTTTACATTCTAAACACTCACAAATGCTCTGAAAGCTTTCATTTCATATCTTGTAAATAAGTGGGATATTTTATTTAGAAAAAATACACTGTAGTCACATCTATATCATTAATACTTAAAATATCATTTACATTTGTAAGCAACCTGAATAATTAAAAAAATGCAAATTTAGCCTACTTAGAAGTAATAACTTCATATGTAAGTTTTATGAGCTGAATTTCATTACTTATTTATAATATACTAGCAATTTAAAAAACAAAGTACTGTAACAAAAACATAAAAGTCAATATGTAACAAGTGGCCGTGTGGCAATTTGAGCAGAGTATGATCATTTCTTCTTCTGTAGAGGAGAAATAATATTAACTGGTAAATAGTCACTGCTTCCAATCAAAAGTCATTGTCTTAACAATGAGTGAATTTCCACAGCCCTTTTTTAACTCATTACTACACACGTATAACTATTAGACATGCTGTAAACAAAATTTTCAAATTAAAAAGTAACATTTTGTGGATTTTAATTGTAATCTAGATTTTACCTATCACTGTAGCATAATATTTGCATAAAATATGGAAAACTGAATCTGAAAAACAGTCTTGCTCAGTAATCATGTTTTCAAATAAATTGGAGTTCACTCATACATATAAAAGTGACCTTAATGATAACACTAATTGCATGGTGAGTTTAAAACTATATTTGTGTGTATAGGTATATTTTAATTTGTACTGCAATTCAAACACTGCACTTAAACTTTTAAATTAACTCTTTGGAATTCTGGCAGTTTGCACAAGACATCCCATTATTTACTTCTTTGCTAGGATAATGTGGTAGTCCTCATCAAATTCAGAATTTTAATGTAACTATCTCTGAACAGTTATCACTGCTTTTTATTTGCCTCCTTCTCTGTTCATCTCCCATCATTTTTCCTTCAATAAAATAGATTTAGTTTCTTCAATATGTATAAAGTGTTTGTTAATGGTGAACTAAGTAAAAATTTTATAAAAGCAGAATAAACCTTTGATGGGTTGTAAGGAATATCTCATTTAGTTGTATGTATCAAAATAGAGAGGACTCCTTGGGTTTCTCAGATTCACCTTGTTAATAAATGGAAGTCCCACAAGGGCTGTGTCTAGATGTTCCTCAAAAGTGTCATGAAGTCATATGTGGAAATTTTTCAGAGGTGGATGGATCTAAAGTGCGTAACTCTGGAATTGATTCATGGTCTAATTCTAAAATCAAGGATGCTGTAATTGATGGTGTGAGTGCTACCCACTCTAAGAAGCCTGGATAAGCAATGAGAGAAAGAGCCATATTTGTCCCTTGCTTACTTGCTTTTCTACCATTTACCTACCGTAACTGTTTATCCTTTGTAATGCCTGTCTACCAAGCCACCCTACGTGGGAGCCAGCCAAGTATGGACTGAAATATCCCCAAACTGTGAGCTACATAAACTTTTCTTTTTTTTTTTAACTGTGGGTGTTGGGTATTTTGTCTCAGCAATGAGAACAATAACTAACAAAAGACTTCAATCCAGAATTCAAGGCATCATCACCTTCCCAGGCAATGGATATTAAATTACAGACATCCCACACTTCAAAGAGAGTGAATATATTGTTGCTCCCCTAAAATTGGGGCTGATGTAAATAAATTAATCTTATATTATCCCAGCCAGTACTGAAAGAAACTTCATCATTTTGCTCCAGTTACTACTTTTCTTTGGAAATTGAGTAAAAGCAGATTTTTTCCCCATATGCAGAATACACATTTCACAATTTTTAATATTGGGCAAGTATAATATGTCAGTGTTGAAAATATTTATTTACATCCATTCAAATGGCTTTGATATAAATGAATCATTTTCTGGCTGCATAGTGTATTTCATGTTTTTTATCTTTTATCTCATCTTGGAATATATCCAAGAAAAAGGAACAAGAAAAGTAGAATATATCTTATTTCCCCAGATGATTATTTCTTTTGGGATCTTGGTAAATGTTTATAAAATGGAGGGCATGGGATGAAAATAATCTATCATATACCTTGTAATGTTTCATTTTTTGGGTTTATTTTTGTGGGGGGAGGTGAGACAGGGTCTCACTAGTTGAGACTGACCTGGAACTCACTGGGTAGCCCAGATTGGTCTCGAACTCACAGCGATCCTCCTGCCTCAGCCTCCCCAGTGCAGGGATTACAGGCGTGTGCCACCACGCCCGCTTGTCATATACCTTTATTTTAAACATAGTTATAGTAAGAATGGAAAATAGGACAACTTTGAACACAAACTATATTATATCTTATAAAACTTTAAAGAACATAAAAGTAATTCATTTAAAAGTGATTTGAAATTTCAATCCACTGTTATCTCTATCTTCTATCTACCACTATAGAAACCTTGCTAATATATTTGTTTAGGTAATATCAGGTGGGAGTAAAAAGGATCAGGTTGGATATATAGCACCCCACAATGAATACAGTCATTTTGTACCACACATATATCAAAAAAGTTTAAAAATATTTGCTTCTACATTAGTGTAATTTCTTTAGTAATGAAACAGTGATGTTTTAAGCAGAAGGTGAAGTTCACATGTTAGATAGGAAAGGTAGTTCGTGTTTCTGACATATAATGAAATTAGGATTAATAATGTCAACAAGAATCAAAAGGAGGAAAAGGGTGATCTAAATATTAAAACAGAAACATTAAACTTGCTGGAAAGTAAGTTAGGCAGAACTCTGGAAGACATTGGTATAGGAAAAGACTTTATGAACAAATCCTCAGTAGCACGGGAACTAGCAGAAAGAATCAACAACTGGGATCTCATCTTACTAAAAAGCTTCTGTACTTCAAAAGAAACCATTAGCAGAACTAAGAGACAATCTACAATGTGGGAAAAAATTTTTACCAGCTGTACCTCAGACAAAGGACTATTATCAAGGATATATAAAGAACTCAAAACAATCAGTCCCCCCAAATATAAAGACCCGATCCAAAAATGGGCATCCGAAATGAACAGACATTTCTCA
>NW_022900947.1:44768670-44774597 GCF_012274545.1 Fukomys damarensis | reverse complement strand
TAAAAAAAAAAAAGGAGGAAAAGGGAGTTAGAAGAGGAGGGAAGGAGGAAAGGGAATTTTAGAAAGAAACATATTCGTGTACTAACTCCTCAAAATGATTGCGAAATGCCTGTATGACACACATGTGCTAATAAAATACATCATTTCAAAATGGGAAATTTCTTCTAGAAGTTGTGTCTTTTGTAGTGTTTTTTGGTGTTTCTCATGTATAAGCTATGTATACCAGTACCAGAATTTATAAATGTGTATATTTATTTAAATGAAAGTCTTAAAAAGCAGGATTTAAATATTTCAAATGCTTTAAAGGATTTCTTTCAGCCATGCAAAAGGCTTAGAGTTTTGAAAATATTTCTTTTCATACCACATAGTTTATATTTAAATAAATGCACTTCAGAAGTAGTTCTGGGCTTGAACTACAGCTGTAATAGCTCCTAGCTTTAATGAATACATTTATAAAGCAGCGATTATAGTATTTTTCTCTAAAGACTCTATGAACATCAGTTTATTTTATATGAATATACATATTATATTAAGTATCTATCTATAATGTGATTATATAATTGGAAGCTACTTTTGTTGTAAGATATATAAAGACAATTACCATTATTCTTTTCTGCATAAATGTTCTTAATTTGATTGTACAACTGTTAAATAGAATACTTTACTAATCATAATATCAGCTGCAATATACCAGAGCCCTTCGTGTCTAGAACCTCAAAATCTGTATGATACCCACTGTAGCACTTCACTAATTGGTTCAGGAAAATAGACATTTAAAGAGAGGTCTTTTTTTTCACAAAGTTTTCAAATACAATAGAACTTCAAAAGCCAGATGTAAGTGTCAAAACATCTCCCTATTTTCTTACTTTAATCTTTTCTTCTTTCAGAAATCTCTGCTCACAAGTGCTCTAAACACCCAGATTTATACACAGATGAGGTTCAGTGACCTACACAGCTTCTTGGCTGGCCAGTGACTATTTTATTACTCTTTTCTTATTTAACAAACACAGGCTATGTTCAGGAAAAGAACCCACACTGTTACTCACATGCATGAGCTGGCAAGTATAGAAGGTAAACCTTCTCTTTGCCAATACAAAGCTGCATGATATTCAGGCAAAACTGATAAGTCACTAATGCTCTCCTAACATCTATTTCTTCTTCCAGATTGTTGCTGTATTTATACTTCTCATTTTGAAGAAACTTAGGTCAATAATTTTAAATGTATGTGGACATTTTCTCCTATTTTTTTTTCTTTTTCCTTGAAAAAAAATAGAGGAAAATGAAAAAATGGAAATAAAGTGTTTGTAAATGGGGAGGGGAGGAGGGGGTGAAGGGAGGGCAGGGACAGGGGAAAAAAAGAGAACCAAGACCTGTCATGTAAAGGTACAAGATCCCAATAATGAATGTAACTGTACTTTATACCTAATGTACCAATAAACTCAATGAGGAAAATAAATGTATATGAACAAATGAAATATAAGTGGAATGATGAAAGGAAAATCTGGAATCATGTTTCCTATTTTCTTGGAGCTTGTGGGCCATATTTAGAATTTCTAGTATTAGACTTCTAAATTTAAAAAAAAAATGCAAAAAGAAAAAAAAAAGGCAACCCCATTGCTGACAACAATCATAGGTCTTCAGGATGACTAATGTTGCAAGAACACATCAGCCGCATTCTCGGGTACTTTGCTATGTTTATGTTGACACCAAGCTTCCTACAAACAGCTTCCAGAAAACAACTCAGTGCATCAGGGATGCTAAACTAGACAGTGCCTCTGAGAGACCCAAGATGGCCACCACAGATTAACTCAGCCATAAGAGATCCTGTTTCTTTCAATGTACACTGGAAGCTGGCTTGTGATGTTTCCACCTGCCCTACATTCTTCTGTGCCTACTATACAGTCAATAACTGTGTACTTTTAATATTTGACTACTCAAATTGTGACTGACATTCCTACGTACGAACAGTAGCACCTTACACTATAAAGATAGCTATCCAATAATAAAAGCAAATTGGCAAAATAAAATCAAACTTGATGAAGTACATCCTGACAATAACCTCTATAAGAACAAATTAAAGATCCCAATTTTCTCCCACAGAGCAAGGTACATGAGATTTTCATTTCTTACTAAGGATGCTTCTTCAATGAGTTAAGCAATCCACACACAATGCTGTATATTACATAGTCAAAGAACCATGGATTCATACTGTATCCCTTCTATGTCACTATACAGAGTACAGGTTCATTCTTCCACAGTCAGAAAATTAAACGGTTTTCATTCTTGCTGCAAAGAAAACACTCATGCCAAGCAGTGTACTAACTTTGCAAAAAACGGTTAAAATTATAAGTGAAACTGCTTTCAGAGGGAAAATGTGTAAGCAAACATTTTTCAGGCAATATTAGGCAAATGTTAGGAAGTTATGTACAAAAATGTGACTTAAAAAATTCTGAAAGTTTCTGTCTTCGAGCTGGGTGAAATGAGGAAACAGAGGATATAAAATTATAGCCTCTCAGAGCAAGAATATTTGAGCTTTCATTTTAATAATATTCCAATAATACATTTTAAATAGGTACATAATCACTTTATCAATAATGGGGAAAATGGACTGAAAAGGGGTAAAGTTTTACTGGTGGCTTATGTAAAAATTTTCAAATGAAGAGACATGTTATTCAAATGTTGTAATGGATTTTAATTTGAATCAAGCAGTAGTTGTATGAGATTTTATGAAAACAGTCTTTCTCAAAACCATACCAAATAAATATATAGAAGTTAAGAATTCTGAATGAAACATAGTACACTGAAGAGCTATATTCTTAATATTTTATTAATGTCTGGAGAAAAATTAGTGGTAAGTGTCCAATATAAATTTCTTTAAGAAATTATTTTTAGAGTCAGGGATATAGCTCAGTGGTTCTGGTGCCTGGCTCACATTCACAAGGGTCTGAGTTCTATCCCTCTTACCAGGAAAAAAAAAAAGGAAAAAGAAAGAAAGAAAGAAAGAAAGAAATTATTTGCCTATTATTTTCTAAAAATTTCAATGGTTTTATAATTATACAATGCAAAAATATATATTTATTATGTAAGCAGTTTCCTTTTTATATCCATTTATAGTTATTGGATATATAAGCAATGTAATTTACATTGTTCTTATTTATTTTTATTTTTATTTTTATTTCTAAAACTAGTTCTTTGTTTTTATTTTTGTTTTTTGTTTTTTGAGATAAGTTCTCACTATGTAGTTGAGTGTGACCTGGAACTCACTATGTAGCCCAGACTGGTCTCGAAATCACAGCGATCCTCCTGCCTCAGCCTCCCGAGTGCTGGGACTACAGGTGTGCACCACCACACCTGACAAAATTAGTTCTTACTTTTCAAAGAAAAACTGACATATTAAGACAATATTCCAATTCCTTTAGTGTTATGGACTAGATATATTTTACTTGACTCATTTATTGTCAATCACTTTAAAAGATGAGATAAAGACTATGTATTCCTATTTTCTTCAGTGGATTTATTGTTATGAATAGATGCTCAATGATTTTTGTCAGGTGCTTTTTCTGCATCAACTGAAATGATTTTGTGACTTTTGTCCTTGCTTCTGATTATGTGGTGCATTAGATTTACTGATTTGTGTGTGTTGATCCTTCCCTGCATCCCTGGCATGAATTTTACTTAGTCATGATGTAATATCTTTTTGATGAGTTTATGCATTTTGTTTGTCATTATCTTGTTGTTTATTTTTCACATGTGTTCATTAATGACACTGTCCTGTAGTTCTCTTTTTAGGTTGTTTCCTTTTCTGCTTGCTTTTAGGAATAACTTTGGGTATTCAAAGCTCTCCTTTCAACTTCATTAAATAATTTGAATAGTAGTGGTATTACTTATTCTCTAAAGTTATTATAGAATTCAGCAGTGTATTTTCAGGACCAGGGTTTTTCTTAGTTGGTAGGTCTTATATTTTTAATTACTTCTTCAATTTCACTGACTGATATTGACTTACTTAGGATTTTTATATCTTCTTGGTTTAGCATTGGTGGTTCATACATATCAAGGAATTTATTGACTTTTCTCTGAATTTTCCATTTATTAGCATATGGTTAATGAAATACTAAAAAATAAGAAATAGGGAAAGGATGTCTTTTATCACAACTTATGTTTAATTCAGTTCTCAAATTACTAGCGCAATAAGATAAGAGAAAAATAAAAGGTATGTGAATAAGGAAGAAAAAAGATAAATCATTATTTGCTGATGTTGTGATCTTGTACATAGAAGGTCCCCCAAACATCGCCAAAAGACTCCTAGCACTAATATCCAAATTTGGCAGGATAGCACTGTACAAAGTCAACAATAAAAGAATAGCATTCCTGTACACCAATAACAAACTCACTGAGAGGGAAATTACATAAAAAACATCCTTCACAATACTATCAAGAAAAATGGACACTTAGTAATTAATCTAACCAAGGAAGTGAAAGACTTCTACAATGAAAACTTTAGTACTGTTAAAAAGAAGATTAAACAAGATATCAGAAAATATAAAGATAATCCTTGTCCCTGAATAGGCAAAGTCAACACAGTGAAAATTGTCAGACTTCCCAAACTGTTAAGTAGACAACACAATTTCAGTCAAAAAACCAATAAAATCCTTATTTAACTGAAGAAAGCAATCCTAAAATTTACCTAAAACCAGAAGAGACCTAGAATAATAACAACAACAAAAAAAAAGTGATCAGCAAGGGCAAGGCAAGAGGATTCACAATCCCTGATTTAAAATTATACTACAAAGCTACAGTGTAAAAGCAGCATAACGGCAAAAAAATAAATAAATTAATTAAAATTTTAAAAAAAGGGAAGACAGTAGTAGACACAGAAACAACTCCAGACATATTCAGCTATGTTTTCTTTAATAAAGTGGCCAAATCTTTTTGCTAGAAGAATGATAGTCTCTTTAAATGCTGCTGGACAATCTGGCTTTTCACATGGCATAGGTTGAATACAGGACCACATCTCTCACCACGCACTAAACTAAAATCAAAATGGATCAGAGGTCTCAATATTAGAACAGAAACACTTAATCTGCTGGAACACAAAATACAGTGGACCCCTGACTTACAAACTCAATTCATTTGTGAGGGCTGGCTGTAATCCAGTTGGTCACTTGAAGGCTCAGGCTCCTCTCCACAGCCTTCAAAATTTCTCTTCTCAATACAGGCAGATCTCAGCATCCTTACAGAGACACCGGCCCAGGATTTCTCAATGAACCCCTCACAGGGAAGAATGTTGTAATGTTCTTTAGAGAACTCTTTAAGAGTTAAATCTGTATCTGAGAAGCTTAAGAAGTAGAGTTTCAGGTAATAACTCAAAACTTTGGTCATCAATTAAAATTCTGCTTGGAACTAAAGTTATTCATATGTCATAACTCAAAGGCCCACTGTAGGCAAAACTCTTAAAAGTGTAGGGATAGGAAAGTACTTTGTCAATAAAACCACAGTGGAACAAGAAATATTGCCAAGAGTCAACAAATGATAGAACATCTTAAATTAAAAAACTTCTGTACAGCAAAGGAAACTACTAACAGAAGGGGCAATCTACAGAATGGGAAAAGTGTTTTACCAGCCACTACATAGACAAAGGACTAATATCTAATTTATGAAGAATTAAAAATTTAGACTCCACAAATTGAAAGATCCAATTTACAAATGGGCTATATTTGAATATGTAAGGTCATATCTATGTGGGTTTGATTATACAAACTAATAAATTATTCTCTAAATAATGAAAAAAAAGAGTAACATAAGACTATAAGAGCAAGAAGTAATTTAAATATGTGCAGGGACCATTTACATCCCCAGAATTAAGGATTATTTTAATGTTACACCATTGCCTTTACTCTTTTACTTTCCTTTTTGGTTTTTTAGGATTC